>NW_027361828.1:4467500-4590000 GCF_039654945.1 Dendrobates tinctorius | reverse complement strand
CCTCCTAGTGGCTGCGACCGGAACAGCAGGCCCCAAATCTGACGGAGACGTGACAACTTTCATGTGCTATAGATGGTACTACAAGCACAACTGTCATAACCGTCTGTTCAGCGTGGAGGGCCTGAGGACAGGGAGGAGGAGGAGGAGAAGGAGAGCATGGTCAGTCATCCACTTGGTGAGGACACAGAAGTCTTGACTCTTAGCAGTCTGGCACGCATGGCTGACTTTATGTTGCGCTGCCTTTCCTGTGACCCTCGTATTCTCCAAATTTTGGGTGACAGTCATTAATAGGTGGGTGACACTTCTAGACCCATGCTAAAAGGAGAACTTTCAATCTCTTCTTCCAAAGGCAGACAGGTGTACTAAAATGGTGCAGTACCAGAAGGCCATTGTTGCAGAATTATTAAAAAAATTCACATCTGAAAACACTGGTGGTGGAGGTGACAGTTCATTGAACAACCAAGGAACACAGGTGAGAGAGGCACAACTCCAATCCAGCAGAGGCAGGGGAACACTGGCAAAGATCTGGGAGAGTTTTCTCAAACCCTTCCATCGCACTGGCCCTGAGGTGTGGGGTACTATCACAAGTAGAGTTGAGCGACTTTTGGTTTTTTAGGGTCGAGTTTCGTTTCGTGAAACCCGACTTTTCCAAAAGTCAGGTGGAGCAAGATCGGCCGATTATAGGGAAAAGTCGGGGTCGTCCCGAAACACGAAACCCAATGTAAGTCAATGGGGAATAAAAGTCGGCAGTGAGAGGAGGACAGGAAACACACCTACAGTGCCCATTTGAATGCCAAAAGCATCAATTCTTCTTACTTAAGCTTGTGAACCTTAATTAACTTCATAATACAAGTTACGCACTGAAAAATGGGGGTTATTTGGCTAAAGTTGTGGGGGGGTAGGGCTGGCTCCAGGTGTTCATGTGCCCTGGGCGAAAGAGCGCCCCTTTAACACATACCACAACTCATCATGCTCCGATACGGCAGAGAAATAGCGGTATAGTACAATGAAAAATACTTCACTTTTTACATCTCATGACGAGGCCCATCTATTTCTCCATACAGAATCATTGGTCCCATATAATGTTTGAAACAGTATATGATGAGCTCCACATAATGCTACAGTATATGTTGGTCCCCATGGATGAAGCTCCACTGTCTTATGGGCCCAAATAATGCTCCAAACATAATGGGCCCCATTTCTAATGCTCTAGTGTATAATGGGCCCTGTAAATGCTGCTCCAGTGTCTGATGTCCACCTTTGGAATGTTCCAGTGTATGGTGGGCCCCATCTATCATTCTCCAGAGTATAGTGCTCCCCAAAAATTGCTGTCCCAACATTGAAAACAATCAAATAAGTCTCCTCGCTAGGGAATCCCTGTACTAGTCTGGACTCCTCGTCGTCCCCATCTTCCATCTCACTGCACAGTCTTTCAACCTTGCAAGTGCTGTGATCCTGAGCAAGCAGGGGGGCCCACTCGTTGGCGACGGCACTGGCACAGGGCCCCTGATAGTACGGTGGTGTGTCTGATGGCGGGTGGGCCGAACCTGCACTTTCATCTGCAGCTTCCTCTTTGTCACCGTGTAAGATGGAACTGTATATGGGAAGGGTAACCTGAGTTTACTCAGGGTCAGATTCAGGCCGTGTAGCGTGCGAGGGGAATGTAGTGGTCTGGGTCAATGTACCAGCAGATTCATCGAGCAGTGGCTGGGCATCAGTGCACTTGTGTCGCCCCCAGGAGTACGGTCGCCACAGTGGCATTACCTTCCTCCTAGGGAGTGTGATGTCATGCTTGGGAGCAACGAAGGATCTCTCTAGCAGGTTAACTGATTGGGCGGCGTTATTCCCACGAGTCATGACCCTCCAAACAGCGTTCATGAAGGCAAAGTGTTTGTTTTACGTGGGCAGTATGGTTGCAAAGCTGAACCTTAAAGGAATGTCCAGAAGGGCACCACCAGGAGTGGAGCCTATGGTTAAATTCAACTCCACCTGGGAAACCTCAACCATGCCAGCTACAGAACAGATGCACACATTGCAAGCTTAATTCCGTTAACGAACGAGACTCCGTCATGCCCCACGGTCCGAGTCCGGCTTACTAGAGGGACACGTGAGGCTTTGGCACATGAGATTGGCCAATAACTGGTGTGTCATGCCCTTACATGTCCGTGGCTGCATGTGCGCTACACTGAAAAGGCCAGCGTTTGTCGCTTACAGGTGCAGATAACCCGCTGAACAATGTTAGTGATGGGGATCACTGATTACAATTATTACCCGCGAACGATGATTTCCCAGTAAGTGCAGGTCAACCGCAGTTCCGGAATTAGGCCTAACCGTCATTCCTGAAAAAATGAAAAACTTACGTGTGCAAACCACAGGTGCTGTAGCTTGCTTAACAGCTCGCCAGCCGTTCTCACGCCCAGTATGGATTACACGTGATTGCACAAAGGTGAGAAAGGGTACCGTATCCCCAGATAACATGTATGGATAGCGTACACATTCAAAATATATGTCTATACATCAGGAGGCAGGCTCAGACGGTGTTAGGCCTAGTATGGATTGCACGTGATTGCACAAAGGTGAGAAAGGGTACCGTATCCCCGGATAACATGTATGGATAGCGTACACATTCAAAATATATGTCTATACATCAGGAGGCAGGCTCAGACGGTGTTAGGCCCAGTATGGCTTGCACATGATTGCACAAAGGTGAGAAAGGGTACCGTATCCCCGGATAACATGTATGGATAGCGTACACATTCAAAATATATGTCTATACATCAGGAGGCAGGCTCAGACGGTGTTAGGCCCAGTATGGATTGCACGTGATTGCACAAAGGTGAGAAAGGGTACCGTATCCCCGGAAAACATGTATGGATAGCGTACACATTCAAAATATATGTCTATACATCAGGAGGCAAGCTCAGACGGTGTTAGGCCCAGTATGGCTTGCACGTGATTGCACAAAGGTGAGAAAGGGTACCGTATCCCCGGATAACATGTATGGATAGCGTACACATTCAAAATATATGTCTATACATCAGGAGGCAGGCTCAGACGGTGTTAGGCCCAGTATGGATTGCACGTGATTGCACAAAGGTGAGAAAGGGTACCGTATCCCTGGATAACATGTATGGATAGCGTACACATTCAAAATATATGTCTATACATCAGGAGGCAGGCTCAGACGGTGTTAGGCCCAGTATGGCTTGCACGTGATTGCACAAAGGTGAGAAAGGGTACCGTATCCCCGGATAACATGTATGGATAGCGTACACATTCAAAATATATGTCTATACATCAGGAGGCAGGCTCAGACGGTGTTAGGCCCAGTATGGATTGTACGTGATTGCACAAAGGTGAGAAAGGGTACCGTATCCCCGGATAACATGTATGGATAGCGTACACATTCAAAATATATGTCTATACATCAGGAGGCAGGCTCAGACGGTGTCAGGCACAGTATGGATTTGACGGCCCAGACTACACAGCGGAGGAGCAGGGAGAGGTAAAGTGTTAGCACGGGTGGTCAGGAGCGGGAACTCCGAGAGTGGACCCTCTGGACCGTGGCACCGAGGGACCCCGGGCGAGCTGCCAGGTGGAACCGACCCCTATACAGGGACCGTTAGGAGCAGGCCCAGGGGTTCGAGTACCACGGTAGCCGGTACTGAGAGGGGCGGCTCAGGATGGACCGGAGTAAGACTGAGACTGGAGTAGGACGGCAGGAGCACTGAAGACAGGACTGGAGTAGGACGACAGGAACACTGAAGGCAGGACTGGAGTAGGACGGCAAGAACACTGAAGGCAGGACTGGAGTAGGACGGCAGGAACACAAGGCAGGACTGGAGTAAGACGGCAGGAACACAAGGCAGGACTGGAGTAGGACGACAGGAACACTGAAGGCAGGACTGGAGTAGGTAACCAGGAACACGGGTAGCAGGACTGAGAAGCTGCTGTGAGGAGCAGCCGAGACAGGAACTGCAGGAGCAGAGTGTGCACGATGGAGCGAGGCCAGAGTGTCAGGAAACACAATGATCAGGCGCCTCCCTCAGGGGGAAGCGGCCTGATATGGCCCCATCTGGTCAGCCATTGGTCCAAAGGTGCTTCCGGGTCAGGGCACAGCCGGAGCATAAGAAGCAGGAAGGAGGCGCGGCCGCGGCCTATGGCGCATGCGCATAGCATGCAGGGAAGGCATCGGTCGCGGACCTGTCTCAGGTGACCGCCGCGGCCGTCAGGTGGAGAGAGGCTGCGGCGTGGGAGCGGAGGGCGACTGCGGCGTGGGAGCGGAGGCCCGGTGAGTATGGCGGAGCGGTGTAACATAAAGATTGCAAATGCTGGGGCCCTGCCCAAGCAAGGGGGGCCCACTCGTGGGCGTCGGTACTGGCACTGGGCCCCTCATAGTACAGCGGTGTGTCTGACGGCGGGTGTGCACCACCACCGTCAGAGACACTTGATTGCACTATGAGGGACCCTGTGCCAGTGCCCACGCCCAAGAGTCGGCCTACCCACCTGTCCAGGGCAACGGCACTTGCATGGTGTCGTGCGCTAGGTGGTGACCCCGGCCATGGGGGGGGAGGCAGCACAGTTAGGGAGTTTTGGAAAGTGGCATATGTTGATGTTGGACATTCAGCTGATGCAAAAGGCGAAATAGGTCAAGTCCCAGGAAGAGGTGGACCAAAGCAAGCCATTTTTCTGTCACCCTATGTGTCATCAGGGGAAGGTGGGACAAAATCCTTAGAAACCCATGCATGGTTCATTTTAATGAAGGTTAGATCATCCACATTTTGGGCTGACAGACGGGTCCTTTTTTCTGTCAGGATTGATTCAGTTGCACTGAAGACTCTTTCCGATAGCACACTTGCAACTGGGCAAGCGAGCTCCTGTAAGGCATATTGTGCCAATTCAGGCCAGGTGTCCAGTTTAGCGGCCCAATAGTCAAAGGGGAATGACCTGTGTGGGAGAACATCGATATGGGAGGAAAAGTAGTTTGTAACCATAGTTGACAACTGCTGTCTCCTGTCACTTTTCATCGATGCAGTATTACCAGTTGTGTGAGCGGTACTTTAAAAAAACAGTCCACAACATTGTCATGAAACCCCTGTCTCCAACGCCACTTCTGCTGTGTGCACCATGAACACCTCTGCCAAGCTGCCCCCGGCCCGTACGGCTCGTGTGAGAACCATCACCGCTGCTGTGTGCTGGGAATACCTCAAGCAACCGATTTACCAGAGTTGCTTGTTTATTAGCCAATATTAGGTCAAGGTTCTCCTGTGGCATGATGTTTTGTAATTTGCCTTTATAGCGTGGATCCAGGATGCTGGCCAACCAGTAGTCATCATCGTTCATCATTTTGGCAATGCGGGGGTCCCTTTTTAGGATCTGAAAGGCATAATCTGACATGTGGGCCAATGTTCCCGGTGTCAATGATGCACTGCGAGTGCTGGTTGGAGGAGTACTTTCTGGCAAATTCACATCCCTCCAGTCACGCACAAACCCTGTACCAGACCTTGTCATGCCAACATTTTCACTTGCCCCACGAGATGCATCCTCCTCCCCTAAGTAATCATCCCCATCATCATTCTCCTCCTCCTCTTCTTCCTCCACCTTGCCCAGGAGAGGTCCCTGAGCAGACAATGGCTGAATGTCATCAAGGATTCCCTCCTCCTCTTCCTCCTCATCAACATTGGCTGCAGACGCCTGCTCCTTAAGGTGCGTCAAAGTTTGCATGAGCAGACGCATAAGTGGGATGCTCATGCTTAGGATGGCGTCGTCTGCGCTTACCAGCCGTGTGCATTCCTCAAAACACTGAAGGACTTTACAGAGGTCTTTCAGCTTCGACCACTGCACACCTGTCAACTCCATGTCTGCTCTCAAAGTGCCTGGCCGTGTATCCTCCCACAAATTCATTATGGCCTGCCTCTGCTCGCACAGCCGCTCCACCATGTGCAGGGTGGAGTTCCACCTTGTTGCAATGTCGATAATGAGGCGGTGGTTGGGAAGGTGGAGCAATTGCTGCAGCTTCTGCATATGAACGGAGTGTACAGGCGACCGGCGGATGTGCGCGCACAGTCTTCGCACCTTCTGGAGCAGGGCTGTTAACTCCGGATAATTTTTGAGGAAGCACTGCACCACCAGGTTCAAGGTGTGAGCCAAGCAAGGTATGTGGCTGAGTTTTGAAAGGGCTATGGCTGCCACAAAATTACGGCCGTTATCACTAACTACCTTGCCTGCCTCAAGATGTACACTGCCCAGCCATGACTCAGTTTGTCGCTTCAAGTACTCGGCCAGCACCTCGGCGGTGTGTCTGTCGCCCAAACACCTCATCTGCAACACAGCCTGCTGACGCTTTCCACTAGCTGCTCGATAGGGGGACACCTCGTGTGCAACAGTGGCAGCTGCAGATGGAGTGCTCGTACGACTGCGCTCTGTGGACGAGCTTTCGCTTCTGGAGGAGGAGGAGGAGGGTCGAACGCCTACAGCCAACTGTTTCCTATACCATGGGCTAGGCAGCACTGTCCCACCACCGCTGTCCCCTGTGGACCCTGCATCCACCACATTAACCCAGTGCGCAGTGATGGACACGTAACGGCCCTGGCCATGCCGACTGGACCATGCATCAGTTGTGAGGTGCACCTTTCCACTCACTGACTGCTTGAGTGCATGGACAATGCGGTCTTTTACATGATGGTGGAGGGCTGGGATGGCTTTGCGAGAGAAGAAGTGGCGACTGGGTAGGTCATAGCGTGGTACTGCATAGGCCATGAGTTCGCGGAAAGCTGCGCTTTCCACCAACTGATAGGGCATCATCTCAAACGAGATTAGTTTGGCAATGTGGGCGTTCAAACCCAGTGTACGCGGATGAGAGACTGAGTACTTTCTTGACCTACTCATAGTGTCTGGGAGGGTGAGCTGGACTTGAGAGCTGCATATGGTGAAAGTAGCGGTGGACAGGGCGGACTGAGAGAGGGTTGATGATGGTGATGGAGTTGGTGTTCTTTCTGATGGCCTAGATTCAGTATTTCGTTGATATAACAGTTGGATTCCCTGACTGCTGTGGCCTTGCAACGACACCTCAACATTTGCTGCTGTGCTAACCGGTGGGCTTACAGTGGGGGAAACAATGTAGCGTTGCTGACTACCTTCTTTGTGATCAGTTGCACATGTGGCACTTGAGGTTTGGTGTTGTGTCCACGCTTGCAAGTGCATGCTGGTTAAATGTCTAAGCATGCAACTGGTATTCAAATTTTTCAGATTTTTCCCTCGGCTAAAGGTCTTTGCGCACTTCTTACAGATAACCTTGGCCTGATCATGAGGATTTTGTTCAAAAAAGTGCCACACTGCACTCTTCCTACTTTGGCAGACATTTTGCGGCCTAGCACACTGTGATCTTTTGACCCTCTGGACAAGCTGTCCAGCAACTCTTTTGATTTTTGGAACCTGTCTTTGGAGTGCTCCGGGCCTGCCAGATAACAGCTGTTGCGATGTCGATGTCTGCTGTGGATGCTCCTCATCTGAGCTATTGGAAGCAGCACCCTCTTCCCCCAATGGATGCCCATCTGGGTCAACAACTGGGTCATTCATCACCTCCTCTTCAATGTCATGTGCACCTTCCTCTGTGTCACTGTGTATGGTGGTATAGTGTGCGGGAAGGGGCACCTGAGTCTCATCAGGGTCAGAATCTGGCTCTGTACACTGCGAGGACAATGTAGTGCTCTGAGTGAATGTACCAGCAGAATCATCTATCAGCGGCTGTGCATCAGTGCACTCCATGTCAGATTCATCTTGGCCTGGGTAATTCACCATTTCACTTGATAATCCAGGCATGGTATGTGAAAACAGCTCCATGGAGTAATCAGTAGTATGGCCTGCGTCATCCTTCAATCATGGTTGGGGTGAAGGACACAAGGAAAGGTGTGGTTCATGAACATGAGCCTCCAATGACGACTCAGTGCTTTTATTTTTTACAACTTCAGAAGAGGAGGCGATAGAGCTGGAGGCTGAGTCAGCAATGTAAGACAAAACTTTTTCCTGAAGCTCTGGCTTTAAAAGCGGTTTGCCAACTCCTAGAAAACTAAGCCTTCGAGGCCTTGTGGAGCCAGACGATGACGCAGGCTCAACACCTCTTGCATTCGGTCCTATTTTGCTTTTGCCACTACCATCAGATCCACCACCAACACCATCATTACCAACTGCCAACCCCCCGCCCAATTCCACGGCCTCTTCCACCAGCCTTCCTCATTTTTGGTAGAAATGTAGACAAAATCCAACAAACTATATAGTAATGTAAAACAAGGTACAAGGTGTCTATAGGACAGGGGAGATATTGAATTTCTGCAGACACTTGTGGACACTGGACACTTTTGGATTGTGTGAGGCCCACTGAATATCACAGCGCTATGTCACTGGCTCGATGTCGCAGGTGTGAAAAATGTCACTAGAGGATAACGGAGATTTTGAATTTCTGCACACACTTGTGGACACTGGACACTTTTGGATTGTGTGAGGCCCAATGAATATCAGAGCGCTATGTCACAGGCTCGATGGCACAGGTGTGAAAAAAGTGACTACAGGATAAGGGAGATTTTGAATTTCTGCACACACTAGTGGACACTGGACACTTTTGGATTGTGTGAGGCCCACTGAATATCAGAGCGCTATTTCACAGGCTCGATGGCACAGGTGTGAAAAAAGTGACTACAGGATAAGGGAGATTTTGAATTTCTGCACACACTAG
The DNA here is from genome assembly GCF_039654945.1 of Dendrobates tinctorius. Taxonomy (NCBI): domain Eukaryota; kingdom Metazoa; phylum Chordata; class Amphibia; order Anura; family Dendrobatidae; genus Dendrobates; species Dendrobates tinctorius. The sequence continues at coordinate 4,581,269 of NW_027361828.1, read as the reverse complement.
TGGACACTGGACACTTTTGGATTGTGTGAGGCCCACTGAATATCAGAGCGCTATGTCACAGGCTCGATGGCACAGGTGTGAAAAAAGTGACTACAGGATAAGGGAGATTTTGAATTTATGCACACACTAGTGGACACTGGACACTTTTGGATTGTGTGAGGCCCACTGAATATCAGAGCGCTATGTCACAGGCTCGATGGCACAGGTGTGAAAAAAGTGACTACAGGATAAGGGAGATTTTGAATTTCTGCACACACTAGTGGACACTGGACACTTTTGGATTGTGTGAGGCCCACTGAATATCAGAGCGCTATGTCACAGGCTCGATGGCACAGGTGTGAAAAAAGTGACTACAGGATAAGGGAGATTTTGAATTTCTGCACACACTAGTGGACACTGGACACTTTTGGATTATGTGAAGCCCACTGAATATCAGAGCGCTATGTCACAGGCTCGATGGCACAGGTGTGAAAAAAGTGACTACAGGATAAGGGAGATTTTGAATTTCTGCACACACTTGTGGACACTGGACACTTTTGGATTGTGTGAGGCCCACTGAATATCAGAGCGCTATGTCACAGGCAGAAATTGGCTAGTGTATCACAAACTACAAGGTGTATGTAGAATTGGGCAGAATAGGAATCTCCCTAGAGTGTAGGTCTGTAAGAACGGAACAAGTCCTCCACTTATCCTTCCACAGTGGCACTCAGATAGCTTCACTGTGGCTGTGATAACAGCCGTTACACGGTACTGTGTGAGGAGCGTACACCGCTGTATGGTGTGAAAAAATGCACGGTCAATACCTCAGCAGGACAAAAAAAAAAATTGGGATTGCTTTTAAAAAAGCAGTTTGCAGAGCAGTGGGTAAACAGCAATGCAGCTGTCAGGAAGCCTTAGAAGGCAGCCTAACAACCAACACTGCTGATCCACCACAATATAGCCTCCCCTTGCACTGCACACACAGTGACTGGTGTGTTGTACAGGCAAAATCGCTAGCAGCAGAAGCAGTTTTTTTTTCTTCTTCCCTGCCTAACGCTCTCTCTACAGAATCAGCAACCTCTCCCTATGCTAAGATCGGCAGAAGTAAGATGGCGGTCATCGTGCACGCCCTTTTATAACCCCTGTGACGCCCACCAAAGCAAGCCAATCACTTACATGCCCTTCTGAAAGATGGTGGTGACCCCTGCCTATGTCATCACGTTGCCCACAGTGTCCGTGGATCCTTATTGGCTGAAAAAGAGAGCAAAACAAACTTGAAACGCGACTTTGGCGCGTAAGTCGCCGACCTCGTGGCCGACCTCATCCTAGGGTCGGGTTTCGTTTCATGAAACCCGACTTTGCCAAAAGTCGGCGACTTTTGAAATTTTTCGACCCGTTTCGCTCAACTCTAATCACAAGATGTGCTAAGTTTTGGAAGATGCTGAGGGAGTACCTTGCTGACCGTACCAATGTCCTCTGTGATTCCTCTGTGCCTTTCAATTATTGGGTATCCAAGCTGGACACGTGGCATGAACTGGCTCTCTACGCCTTTGAGGTTCTGGCCTACCCTGCCACTAGCGTTTTGTCAGAGCAGGTTTTTAGTGCTGGAATTTAGTGGTGGAATTATAACTGATAAGCGCATCCGCCTGTCAACTGAAAATGTTGACAGGCTGACTCTTATTAAAATGAACAAGGGCTGGATTGGGACAGACTTATCTATACCACCGAATGATAACAGCGAAACATAACCTCAAATCAAGTGTCATTTTTTGGGACTTCTTTTCACATGCACCTCTTCACACCCACACATGGCTATACGCTTCCTGATTTTGCCTGTTTGCTGTTATCCTCCTCCTTCTCCTCATCCTCATCAGCCACCACCACTAGATCACCATGGTGACTGTGGTCCATGATGAAGCAGCCAAATTATTGTGTTAAACGGTGTTTTTGATGCCCATAAAAATTCTTTACATATTATGTTGATGTGTACCCCCAGGGCGAAATGTTTGTCAGCCCATACACTGAGTGTATGGGCAATACAAGTTTAGAAGATCCGCTCATTTAAACTGGGAAAACATTTTTAGGAGGCTATGCTCCACGTCTCTTCCAACACGACCACTAGATCACCAGGGAGAACGTGTTCCGTGATGCAACAGCCAAGCTATTTTTTTCAAGGGTGTTTATGATGCCCATACAAAAAATGTTTACGCAGTATGTTGAGGTATATCCCCCAGTGGGAAATGTTTGTCAACCCATTACAAGTATAGGAGACCCGCTCCTTTAAACTAGGAAAACATTTTTAGGAGGCCCGCCTCCACGTCTCTTCCGACACCACCATTAGATTACCAGGGTGAATGTGCTTTGTGATGCAACAGCCACATAAAAGTTTTCAAAGGGGTATTTTTAGTGTCAGCAGAGTTCACCTATCATTTCTTGTGGTCCCCCCTCCCAATGAGGAGTCCTAATAAATATCAATTAAAAAAAATTATAGGGTTGTACAGGATGAGCAAATAGATAGTCGTGGTATGGCACTGCACCCTGCCTACACTCAAGTAATTTTTTTTATTACCAGCATTAAATACAAATTTTTAAATGCCATGGAAGTTCATAGAAAACCACAATCTGTGTCCTCCCAGCATTCCTGCGTACACATCTCAGTATTTAGATCACTATTAGCATGATCTATTTCCCTTCAGCATTTCTCTGTATTCTGATCACAATTAGCACAACATGTTTTAGCCACAGGGCAATTAGTATTGCCTAAGATGGTACAGTTCTGGATATCATTTTCACAGTGTTAAATATTAATTAGGTATAAAAACTTTTTAGGCCTACAACACAGTCGCTGGACATTTAGTAATCCCCTCCTTTCCCGTTTACTGGAATATGCAGGTCTTCATATCCATTAGTAGGAATCCAGATATTAAAACTACAAAACAACAAAGATTATCTTTTAAGTAGAAGCAGATTATTGAAGAAATTTATACAAGTTATTAAACATTTAGCCTCCCTTGACATAGACAAACCATAATCGTGCTGTATCAGAATAATAGAGCAAAGGGAACACGGAAATTCTTTACGCAATAACACAACTGTCCCACAACAAAGGTGAACTGTACTACAATGATAGGAAAAGGATTGATTGTCTAATGTCTGATGCCAGACTCCTTCAAACATCATCTACCTGGTGGTGATCACCGCAAAACAAAACCCAAGAAGCAAAATGAAGAATTTTTTAAGGAGTCTCTGGGCCCATACAGTCATATGTAAAAGTTTGGGCACCCCTATTAATGTTAACCTTTTTTCTTTATAACAATTTTGTTTTTTGCAACAGCTATTTCCGTTTCATATATCTAATAACTGATGGACTCAGTTATATTTCTGGATTCAAATGAGGTTTATTGTACTAACAGAAAATGTGCAATCTGCATTTAAACAAAATTTGACCGGTGCAAAAGTATGGGCACCCTTATCATTTTCTTGATTTGAACACTCCTAACTACTTTTTACTGACTTCCTGAAGCACTAAATTGGTTTTGTAACCTCATTGAGCGTTAAACTTCATAGCCAGGTGTATCAAATCATGAGAAAAGGTATTTAAAGTGGCCACTTGCAAGTAGTTCTCCTATTTGATTCTCCTATGAAGAGTGGCATCATGGGCTCCTCAAAACAACTCTCAAATGATCTGAAAACAAAGATTATTCAACATAGCTTTTCAGGGGAAGGATACAAAAAGTTGTCTCAGAGATTTAACCTGTCAGATTCCACTGTGAGGAACATAGTAAGAAAATGGAAGAACACAGGTACAGTTCTTGTTAAGCCCAGAAGTGGCAGGCCAAGAAAAATATCAGAAAGGCAGAGAAGAAGAATGGTGAGAACAGTCAAGGACAATCCACAGACCACCTCCAAAGACCTGCAACATCATCTTGCTGCAGATGGTGTCACTGTGCATCGGTCAACAATACAGCGCATGCATAACGCCTTTTTGTATGACCAAACAACTCAATCTTTGTTTCATCAGTCCACAGGACCTTCTTCCAAAATGTAACTGGCTTGTCCAAATGTGCTTTTGCATACCTCAGGCGACTCTGTTTGTGGCGTGCTTGCAGAAACGGCTTCTTTCGCATCACTCTCCCATACAGCTTCTCCTTGTGCAATGTGCGCTGTATTGTTGACCGATGCACAGTGACACCATCTGCAGCAAGATGATGCTGCCGGTCTTCGGAGGTGGTCTGTGGATTGTCCTTGACTGTTCTCACCATTCTTCTTCTCTGCCTTTCTGATATTTTTCTTGGCCTGCCACTTCTGGGCTTAACAAGAACTGTACCTGTGTTCTTCCATTTCCTTACTATGTTCCTCACAGTGGAAACTGACAGGTTAAATCTCTGAGACAACTTTTTGTATCCTTCCCCTGAAAAGCTATGTTGAATAATCTTTGTTTTCAGATCATTTGAGAGTTGTTTTGAGGAGCCCATGATGCCACTCTTCATAGGAGAATCAAATAGGAGAACTACTTGCAAGTGGCCACCTTAAATACCTTTTCTCATGATTTGATACACCTGGCTATGAAGTTCAAAGCTCAATGAGGTTACAAAACCAATTTAGTGCTTCAGGAAGTCAGTAAAAAGTAGTTAGGAGTGTTCAAATCAAGAAAATGATAAGGGTGCCCATACTTTTGCACCGGTCAAATTTTGTTTAAATGCAGATTGCACATTTTCTGTTAGTACAATAAACCTCATTTGAATCCAGAAATATAACTGAGCCCATCAGTTATTAGATATATGAAACTGAAATAGCTCTTGCAAAAACCAAAATTGTTATAAAGAAAAAAGGTTAACATTAATAGGGGTGCCCAAACTTTTACATATGACTGTATGTAATTTGGGAATCTCTCTTATTACAGTCTCCAATTTGTGGTGGTCTCATCAGAGCTTAATCTTAAATGTAGTTGGTTGGATGACTGCTGATGACCCTGAGGATTTAAAGAGTGCTTTTAAGATAGTATCAGGATCAACTTCAGTGGGAGGATTTGAAGCAATGCTGGAGGAGGAGGCTGTGTTTCTTGTTGATTCACATTCCTTCTTTGATGGGGTGTCACTTAATCTTAGAACGATGGGCTGGTCTGATGTTATCACACTACCATTCAAATATAGGTTGCATTTAATTGGTTGTCCATATAGGTATCTGTTGTTGTATTTTTTGTAGGTACCAACTGCATCTTCCTTTCTTACAAACACAAACTCTGCAACTCCTCAACTCAACAATGCTTCAATGCACTGCATACACTGAAAAGCTACACGATATCTTCCTCTGTGACTCTTGGATGCAAATTTTTAATGGTCATTTTTGTGCATTCTAAAGGGCTAAAGACAGACTCCCTTGGAGTCGACCTTACTGATGAACTGTCCTTCTATGTGACAAGTGTCCCTGACACATTGATTAGAGACTTTGTGTGCAATAAAGGTGGCAAAGTCTCGTGCTGAGTAGACATGGGAGCTGTGTATGCATGATTATGTGCCACTTTAGTAAGAGGTAAAGTTTGCCCAAGAGAAAATGAATTTCCAGACATACCCGTCCTTTTTTGCACAGTGTTGGCAGCTGTGATCTTCATCTTCTTGGTAGGGATGTGGGAAAGTTCCAAGAGAGGGAAAGAGAGGATATTTAAGAGCTAAAACTCAATTGCTCATTGAGCCCTGCCGATGCCACTGTTTCAAGTACCGCAATCGATCGTCACTCTCTTTAAGCCAGCACACGCCTAAGGTCACTACCTCTGATGCCGGCATGGACTTTGTCAATACCCCAGGCTTGAAAGCCTGCAGCATTACATTTATGTTTGAGACGAAAATGTTTCGGGATAGCCTTAAGAGTGCCAATGTTCAACACGTCACGGGCGGCCTCAATGCCTCTTATGTGTTCCCGTATACGTACACGTAATTCCCTAGATTTTAACCCAATATAAATTAGTCCACATGAACACACTGTATAATATACCACAAATGTGGTTCTGCAGGAGATGTAATCCCTAATCTCATATACATTGAGGCCATCCGATGAGGTGAAGGACACGGCACGTTTCAAGTTTTTGCAGGCCAGGCAGTCACCACAGGGGAAAAAGCTAACTCTAGAGGGACAAACCCCAAATAAACTTGGGGTTTGTTTAGCAAAATGGCTCCTTACCAACATGTCTCTTAAATATTTACTTCTGCGTGCCCTCATCAGAGGATGTTTTGGATGGCATCTCTGCAATATGGCGTCTGTTTGAAGAATCTAATACACTTGTAGTGTCCCACATTCTAGTCCTCTTACTTATAATATTTCCTCTATGACTTTTAAAAATTTACAATGTCTTTTTTTGTCCATTTTGCCTCCAATATTCTTATAATAAACCTGTGATGGCCTCTACATACTCATAATGTGGCCTATTTTGCCCCCAATATATTTATAATGTACCCTTCCTGGCCCACATAGTGGTCCTCTTGAAATAGAGTGAAAAGAAAAACAACCATTCTTCTCTTTTATTCTTGCTCCAATGATGAGCACCGCCTTCCTTCTCTATCGCATGACACAATGCAGTGTTATTGTGTTACCTGATACAGTCTGATGTTATAAGCTTTTGATAGTACGGTGACATGTTCTCTGCTCTTCTGTGGTTTTCATTAAGAAGGAAAAGTTGTATGTGCATCCATAGAAGGTAAGTTGGCATTAGGGGGCCCTCCATCCCTTTGGGCCCAGTTGAATCTTATGCAGCCACGATCATTATATCCATGCTGTTGAAGTTGTGTAGAGATGTGATGGGGTCCCAATTGGTCTTTGCCAATTTTTCTTCCCAAGCCAACACCAGCATACTTCACATATAATATGTACATTTACAATATTTTTTTTTATTTTAGATAAAATTGAAGTAAAAAAAACAATAAATAGCAGAAGATGAATTGCAAAAATGCAATTAGAAGCTAAAATTGAATGGGTACATTTTTATTTTTGTAAATGTACAGTAAAAGAATCTCCCAACAAAAATGAAAAGTTTTAATCTGCTGAGAGGATATTATCTACTTTCCTAATACAACAAACTATGCGGTGATGAGCATGTGCTCATTTTGGTCATTTTTCTACAGTGAACTACACAAATTTAATTAGATTTGTCCTTTACTTCTCTAAAATCTTGGAAAGTTCATTGTCTAGGCAGGAAGTTGATTAGATTACAGCTGTCATTGTTTGCTTTCTTTCTAAGCTGATCTAAATCATATTCCCATTTCATCAGGTTTTAGATTGGTGGGCAACATTGAGGCACAATTTGCATTTTACTACAATGACTTATGTCCAAGAAAATAACTATAAGTTCTATTTGTTCTAAAAATATTGATAAATATTTTTACAGTGTTTTTAATATGAAATAGAATAATTAGGCAACATTATCAGAAAGGCTATATGTATTCTGATAAAGTGATAATCAGCCTACTATCATGCAATGCTTAAATACTAGATAGGAAATAGCTATCTGCTCTCAGATTAGATGGAGAATTCTGAGCCAGGGATAATACTAAGGTGGGAATCAGACAGGGTGGCAAAGAGCACAGGCCATTTTCCACACACAGGAAACTGTCAGCTGAATCCCGGAAGATGAAGATGACAATGATGATGATTCTGTGGTGGACAAGACCTGTTAACTCTGCTGGATGATGAGGTCATTTCATCGGAGCAGGAGGGTGTTGACTTCAGCAATACACATTATAGGTGATATGCTTCTAAATAATCTGGCACAAAGTCTGCTTGTTCTATGTTCAGCTCTAGAGCTAGTGCTGCCACATGTGCTGTTCCTGAAGGACTCTGAAAAGTACATGAAAAAATGAGTTCAGTTGTTGCTGTACTATCTTGCGCAATCAGATGCCTTTCTATAAATTATTGTGTGCCCTCAAGCTTGCTGGAAGATAGTCAGCCACCGTTATTTCACTGAGGGCTCATACCCACTTGTGAGAAAAAAAAATGGTCCAGTTTCCGTACTGAAAAAACGGACAAGTGTCATGCGAGTACAATGCGATTTTTCTCACATAGCATCCATATGGCATCCCTATGACATCCGTATGCAATGCGTTTTTTTTCTCTGCAGCTATTTTTCTACAGTCATTTACAGGACCATTTACAGTGTTCTATGACACAGAATGGTAATGTATCCGTAAAAAACTGATGTAAAACGGATTGTCTGTTTTTCATCCTTTTTTTTATCGCACCCATTGACTTGCATTGGCGAGTCTCATCCGAAACTCGCAGCAAATCGCAACATGCTGCAATTTTTCTCTCAGTCCGATTTCAGCTGAGAAAAAAATCGCAAATTAGATATAACCCATTGAATAACATTGGTCCAAGTGCAATCCGATTTTTAGAGAGAGAGAGAGAGAATTTTTTTCAGCCGCCAGAAAGGATTTCAGGGTTAATTTTCTCCGTGACTTCCTTTCTCCGGGCAGGCGCACTGGAAAATGCGGAACCTACAACAAAAAAAACGTTGCATGGTCCGTCCGAGCATGCCGGCGGACACAAAAAATTTGGCGGATCCGCAAAAAAACGGATCCAACGGATGGCCATCCGTCAAGATCCGCCGGTAATGCAACTCAATGGGGAAAAAACGGATCCGCCAAAAAAATGGTGGATCCGTTTTTTTAAAAAACTGGCGGATTTTGACTGTTGGTCAAAAACGGAAGTGTGAAAGAGGCCTAACAGGCACAGGGCAGAGCATTGATTACACATACAAATTTCATTCTTTTCATTCATGCAAGTTAAAGCTCTGCCAGGCAGTTTTAGGCTATGAACCCACGTATGCAGAAAATTCCTGACTGAAATCCGGACTCCTTCCCAGAAAACGCGCATTTTTTCCCGAGCGTTTTTTTCTGCGCGTTTTCTGCGCGATTTACGCGCTATGTATGCGTTTTTTCTGGAGCGCCCCCAGTTTCATAGAAAATAGTTAGAAATGCAGATTTTTCCACGAAATTAATGAGCATGCTACGTTTTTTTACCGCGATGTGCTTTTTTCACGGAAAAAAACGTATCAATATGCACAAAAAGTGCAGAATTCATTAAAATGAATGGGATGCTTCTTGTAAGCGTTTTTAATCATTTATACTGGTAAAAACACTTAAAAAATGTGAAAAAAAATGCTTACGTGTGCACATACCCTCACAGCTTAAAAGCATAGGTGAAAAAAGCCATACAGCAGCAGGTAACTCATACTTCCTGCAAGGCCCATGTCCTGAATTAGAATTCTCTGCTCTGTGCACGTTGGGGTCTCACAAGTTCCAATTTGCATGCTGCAGGATTTGGAGGAGACTGAGGAAAAGATGGAAGAGGAGAAACATCAGCAGGTGATTATTGAGAGAGATACAGAGTTGTTAAATGGAAGAGAAAACAGTGTATTTAAGGCACCAAACATCCATAATAATACAAAGAATGCAAGAGTATATCAGAAAAATGTGAAATATTACCCTTATACAACAAAGCACATTTACCATGTCATAATAGACTAGGCTTAAATGCGCAAGACTAACTCGTACAGCGATAATAAATACACACTTAATGATATAGATTAAATAGGGGTTGTAAACAACACCATGAATCAATTTTTGTACAAAAGTATTAACCCCTTAGCGACAGAGCCAGTTTGCAGCTTAATGACCAGGCCAATTTTTACAATTCTGACCACTGTCCCTTTATGAGGTTATAACTCTGGAACGCTTTAATTGATCCCGCTGATTCTGAGAATTTTTTTTCGTGACATATTGTACTTCATGTTAGTGATAAAATTTCTTCGATAAGTCTTGTGTTTATTTATGAAAAAAATGGAAATATGGCAAAAATTTTGAAAATTTAGCAATTTTAAAACTTTAAATTTTTATGCCCTTAAATCAGAGAGACGTGTCACACAAATTTCTTAATAAATAACATTTCCCACATGTCTACTTTACATCACCACGATTTTGGAAGCAAAATTTTTTTTTGTTAGGAAGTTATAAGGGTTAAAAGTTGACCAGCGATTTCTCATTTTTACAACAAATTCACAAAACCATTTTTTTTAGGGACCACATCATATTTAAAGTCATTTTGAGGGGTGTACATGACAGAAAATACCCAAAAGTGGCACCATTCTAAAAGCTAGACTCCTCAAGGTGCTCAAAACCACATTCAAGAAGTTTATTAACCCTTTAAGTGCTTCACAGGAACTAAAGCAATGTCGAAGGAAAAAATTAACATTTAACTTTTTTTTGCAAAAAATTTACTTCAGAACAAATTTTTTTTATTTTCACAAGTGTTAAAAGAGAAAATCAACCACAAAATTTGTTGTGCAATTTCTCCTGAATACGCCTATACCCATTATGTGGGGGTAAACCACTTTTTCAGCACGCGGCAGAGCTCGCAAGGGATGGAGCGCCGTTTTACTTTTTCAACGCAGAATTGACTGGAATTGAGATCGGATGCCATGTTGCGTCCGGAGAGCCCTTAATGTGCCTAAACAGTGGAAAACTCCAACAAGTGACCCCATTTTGGAAACTAGACCCATTAAGGAATGTATCTAGATATGTGGTGAGCACTTTGAACCTTCAAGTGCTTCACAGAAGTTTATAACGTAGAGCCGTGAAAATAAGAAATCCATTTTTTTCCACAAAAATGATCTTTTCGCCCCCAAATTTTTATTTTTACAAGGGTAACAGGAGAAATCATACAACCACAGTTATTGTGCGATTTGTCCTGAGTACGCTGATACCCCATATGTGGGAGGGCAACCACTGTTTGGGCTCATTGGAGAGCCTGGAAGGGAAGGAGTGCCATTTTGGAATGCAGACTTTGATGGAATGGTCTGCGGGCATCATTTGTGTTTGCATAGCCCCTGATGGGCCTAAACAGTGGAAACCCCCAACAAGTGACCCCATTTTGGAAACTAGACCCATTAAGGAACTTATCTAGATGAGTGGTGAGCACTTTGAACCTTCAAGTGCTTCACAGAAGTTTATAACGTAGAGCTGTGAAAATAAAAAATCCATTTTTTTCACAAAAATGATCTTTTCGCCCCCAAATTTTTATTTTTACAAGGGTAACAGGAGAAATCATACCCCCACAGTTGTTGTGCGATTTGTCCTGAGTACGCCGATACCCCATATGTGGGGGGGAACCACTGTTTGGGCACATGGGAGAGCTCAGAAGGGAAGGAGTGCCATTTTGGAATGCAGACTTTGATGGAATGGTCTGCGGGCATCATGTTGCGTTTGCAGAGCCCCTGATGGGCCTAAACAGTGGAAACCCCCCACAAGTGACCCCATTTTGGAAATTAGACCCCCTAAGGAACTTATCTACATGTGTGTTGAGCACTTTGAACCCAAAGCGCTTCACAGAAGTTTATAAACGCAGAGCCGTGAAAATAAAAAGTCTTTTTTATTTCCACAAAAGTGATTTTTTAGACCCCAATTTTTAGACCCCCAAAGTTGGTAAATAGTGGAAACCCCTCAATTCTTGCTCCAACCCTAACCCCAACACACCCCTAACCCTAATCCCAACCCTAACCCTAATCCCAACCCTAATCCCTAATACTAATTCTAACCCTAATCCTTGTTCGCCCTAACCCTAATTCTAACCCTAGCCCTAACCTGAGCCCTAACCCTAGCCCTAACCCTAACCCCAGCCCTAACCCTAGCCCAACCCTAACCCTAGCCCAACCCTAACCCTAGCCCAACTCTAACCCTAGCCCAACCCTAACCCTAACCGTAGCCCTAGCCATAACCCTAACCCTAATGGAAAACTGAAAAAAAAATATTTTCTTTATTTCATTATGTTTGCCTATATAAGGGGGTGATAAACAGGGGGGTTATGTTCTATTTTTTTTATTTGGATCACTATGATCATCTATTATAGTGATCAAAATAATGAATGGAATCTGCCAGCCGGAGCCGGCAGATTCCCGGCAGGCGCACTGTGCATGCACCCGCAATTTTCAAGATGGTGGCGCCCATCGGAGGATGCCGGCGGGACGTGGGACCACCGGGAGGGAAGTGAGGACCACGGAGAGGTACCGGGGGGATCGGGGAACCTATTTCTCTCTCCTCTGATGTGCGATCACATCAAAGGAAAGAGAAATTTAATGCATAATCGCGGCTTCCTTTTTTTTTGCGGTCGCCGTTATAGGGTTAATAACGGCGATCGCAAAAGCGGGGTCGGTAAAAACCGACCAATTCATGTTCTCTGGGGTCTCGGCTACCCCTGGCAGCCGAGACCCCGGAGAAAATCTGACACTGGCGGGCGCTATGTGCTTTCTCCACAGCGCCGTGAATTAACGGCGCTGTGGTTTTAGTACCCTTAATTACCGCCGTTAAAAGGCGTATCGGCGATCGTTAAGGGGTTAAATCTGTCTCAACAAATAGATTGAATTGCTATAAATCATATACTCGTAAGTCAAGATGCCTATGTGAGTATAATTCTCAGAAAAAAGTTGCATGCTGGAAAGAAAAAGTTATGACATCAGTAACTAAGTGGAGATACAGTATATAGATAGTAATAAAACATCCATACAGACCACTGATATGCAACTAACAATATAGCCCTCTAAAAGGGAGAAAGTCAAGGACCCCACGCATTAAGCCACATCCATGTTGCTTCCTCAAGGGTAAAGTGCTAAGAGATATAGAGTTAGCATAGAAGTACAGTAAATGAGGCTGACAATCAGAATTAAAATAAAGACATCGATACTTGTAATAACAACCACCTTTTACAGGAGGGTGACAAATATGAACTAATGGGGCACTTGGTCATGTAGACCAGCATGGCAAGCTGTATACTGGAATGCTTATGTTATTGTAGAAGGATCTTCTTTCTTCTCATTTGCATAAGGAAAGACTAGAAGCAAAGGGATGAAACTTAATGGGAGCAGGCACAGATTAGATATTAACAAAAACTTCTTGACAGTTAGAGTGATCAATGAGTGGATCAGGCTGCCACGAGAGGAAGTGGAAGTTTTCAAACAGAGGCTGGACAGACATTTGTCTGGGATGATTTAGTGAATCCTGCTTTTAGCAGGGGGTTGGACCAGATTGCCCAGGAGGTCTCTTCCAACTATACCATTCTATGATTCTTCTGACAGGCATATTGTTCTTATCAAGTAAATCATGACTAAATCATGACTTTTGGCTAGCAATTCTTTTAGATCCTCACTCTAAAAGCAAAATTGGGGAATTTTTCCAACTTATGATTGGGAATCATTATAGGCTTATTATTACCAATAAAAACTGTGTTACCTGATCTGGGGAGCTTTCACCATGTGGACACCTGCTACTTGCACGACTGACCAGCAGATTCCTCTGTTTCCCAGAGACACAGTGCTCCTCTGTATGTGCCAGTATTAGGGCTACAGCAAATTGCCAAGGCAGCAGCAGTATAGCATTATCTAGAGCAAATTTGGTCATCTTTCACTGTGACAACCTGAAACACTGCTGAACAGCCAGGCTCAGTCATACCTAGACTGTGTCCTTTCTCAACCAGAAACCCTGAGCCTCAATCCCATTGAGATCTGACACAGATTAGACCTTTCTGAAGAACTGGCCAAGATTGCTATGGGGTAGTGTCAGCCTCCAGTGTAATGTCATAAAATGTGTTCAGTGAGACTGGTGGATTTGTTATCAGTAGAGTTGAGCGACTTTTGGTTTTTTAGGGTCGCGTTTCGTTTCGTGAAACCCGACTTTTCCAAAAGTCGGGTCGAGCAAGATCGTCCGATTATAGGGAAAAGTCGGGGTCGTCCCGAAACACGAAACCCAATGTAAGTCAATGGGGAATAAAAGTCGGCAGTGAGAGGAGGACAGGAAACACACCTACAGTGCCCATTTGAATGCCAAAAGCATCAATTCTTCTTACTTAAGCTTGTGAACCTTAATTAACTTCCTAATATAAGTTACGCACTGAAAAATGGGGGTTATTTGGCTAAAGTTGTGGGGGGGGGAGGGCTGGCTGCAGGTTTTCATGTGCCCTGGGCGAAAGAGCGCCCCTTTAACACATACCACAACTCATCATGCTCCGATACGGCAGATAAATAGCGGTATAGTACAATGAAAAATACCTCACTTTTTACATCTCATGACGAGGCCCATCTATTTCTCCATACAGAATCATTGGTCCCATATAATGTTTGAAACAGTATATGATGAGCTCCACATAATGCTACAGTATATGTTGGTCCCCATGGATGAAGCTCCACTGTCTTATGGGCCCAAATAATGCTCCAAACATAATGGGCCCCATTTCTAATGCTCTAGTGTATAATGGGCCCTGTAAATGCTGCTCCAGTGTCTGATGTCCACCTTTGGAATGTTCCAGTGTATGGTGGGCCCCATCTATCATTCTCCAGAGTATAGTGCTCCCCAAAAATTGCTGTCCCAACATTGAAAACAATCAAATAAGTCTCCTCGCTAGGGAATCCCTGTACTTGTCTGGACAGGTGCTGTAGCTTGCTTAACAGCTCGCCAGCCGTTCTCACGCCCAGTATGGATTGCACGTGATTGCACAAAGGTTAGAAAGGGTACCGTATCCCTGGATAATATGTATGGATAGCGTACACATTCAAAATATATGTCTATACAGCATGAGGCAGGCTCAGACGGTGTTAGGCCCAGTATGGATTGCACGTCATTGCACAAAGGTTAGAAAGGGTACCGTATCCCTGGATAACATGTATGGATAGCGTACACATTCAAAATATATGTCTATACAGCGTGAGGCAGGCTCAGACGGTGTTAGGCCCAGTATGGATTGCACGTGATTGCACAAAGGTTAGAAAGGGTACCGTATCCCCGGATAACATGTATGGATAGCGTACACATTCAAAATATATGTCTATACAGCATGAGGCAGGCTCAGACGGTGTTAGGCCCAGTATGGATTGCACGTGATTGCACAAAGGTTAGAAAGGGTACCGTATCCCTGGATAACATGTATGGATAGCGTACACATTCAAAATATATGTCTCAGGAGGCAGGCACAGACGGTGTCAGGCACAGTATGGATTTGACGGCCCAGATTACACAGCGGAGGAGCAGGGAGAGGTAAAGATTGCAAATGCTGGGGCCCTGCCCAAGCAAGGGGGGCCCACTCGTGGGCGTCAGTACTGGCACTGGGCCCCTCATAGTACAGCGGTGTGTCTGACGGCGGGTGTGCACCACCACCGTCAGAGACACTTGATTGCACTATGAGGGACCCTGTGCCAGTGCCCGCGCCCAAGAGTCGGCCTACCCACCTGTCCAGGGCAACGGCACTCGCACGGTGTCGTGCGCTAGGTGGTTACCCCGGCCATGGGGGGGGAGGCAGCACAGTTAGGGAGTTTTAGAAAGTGGCATATGTTGATGTTGGACATTCAGCTGATGCAAAAGGCGAAATAGGTGAAGTACCAGGAAGAGGTGGACCAAAGCAAGCCATTTTTCTGTCACCCTATGTGTCATCAGGGGAAAGTGGGACAAAATCCTTGGAAACCCATGCGTGGTTCATTTTAATGAAGGTTAGATCATCCACATTTTGGGTTGACAGACGGGTCCTTTTTTCTGTCAGGATTGATCCAGCTGCACTGAAGACTCTTTCCGATAGCACACTTGCAGCTGGGCAAGCGAGCTCCTGTAAGGCATATTGGGCCAATTCAGGCCAGGTGTCCAGTTTAGCGGCCCAATAGTCAAAGGGGAATGACCTGTGTGGGAGAACATCGATATGGGAGGAAAAGTAGTTTGTAACCATAGTTGCCAACTGCTGTCTCCTGTCACTTTCCATCGATGCAGTATTACCAGTTGTGTGAGCGGTATTTGAAAAATCAGTCCACAACATTGTCATGAAACCCCTGTCTCCAACGCCACTTCTGCTCTGTGCACCACGAACACCTCTGCCAAGCTGCCCCCGGCTCGTACGGCTCGTGTGAGAACCATCACCGCTGCTGTGTGCTGGGAATGCCTCAAGCAACCGAACTACCAGAGTTGCTTGTTTATTAGCCAATATTAGGTCAAGGTTCTCCTGTGGCATGATGTTTTGTAATTTGCCTTTATAGCGTGGATCCAGGATGCTGGCCAACCAGTAGTCGTCATCGTTCATCATTTTGGCAATGCGGGGGTCCCTTTTTAGGATCCGCAAGGCATAATCTGACATGTGGGCCAATGTTCCCGGTGTGAATGATGCACTGCGAGTGCTGGGTGGAGGAGCACTTTCTGACAAATCCACATCCCTCCAGTCATGCACAAACCCTGTACCAGACCTTGCCACGCCAACATTTTCACTTGCCCCACGAGATGCATCCTCCTCCCCTAAGTAATCATCCCCATCATCCTCCTCCTCTTCTTCCTCCACCTCGTCCAGGAGAGGTTCCTGAGCAGACAATGGCTGAATGTCATCAAGGATTCCCTCCTCCTCTTCCTCCTCATCAACATTGGCTGCAGACGCCTGCTCCTTAAGGTGCGTCAAAGTTTGCATGAGCAGACGCATAAGTGGGATGCTCATGCTTAGGATGGCGTCGTCTGCGCTTACCAGCCGTGTGCATTCCTCAAAACACTGAAGGACTTTACAAAGGTCTTTCAGCTTCGACCACTGCACGCCTGTCAACTCCATGTCTGCTCTCAAAGTGCCTGGCCGTGTATCCTCCCACAAATGCATTATGGTCTGCCTCTGCTCGCACAGCCGCTCCACCATGTGCAGGGTGGAGTTCCACCTTGTTGCAATGTCGATAATGAGGCGGTGGTTGGGAAGGTGGAGCAATCGCTGCAGCTTCTGCATACTAACGGAGTGTACAGGCGACCGGCGGATGTGCGCGCACAGTCTTCGCACCTTCTGGAGCAGGGCTGTTAACTCCGGATAATTTTTGAGGAAGCACTGCACCACCAGGTTCAAGGTGTGAGCCAAGCAAGGTATGTGGCTGAGTTTTGAAAGGGCTATGGCTGCCACAAAATTACGGCCGTTATCACTAACTACCTTGCCTGCCTCAAGATGTACACTGCCCAGCCATGACTCAGTTTGTCGCTTCAAGTACTCGGCCAGCACCTCGGCGGTGTGTCTGTCGCCCAAACACATCATCTGCAACACAGCCTGCTGACGCTTTCCACTAGCTGCTCGATAGGGGGACACATCGTGTGCAACAGTGGCAGCTGCAGATGGAGTGCTCGTACGACTGCGCTCTGTGGACGAGCTTTCGCTTCTGGAGGAGGAGGAGGAGGAGGAGGAGGAGGAGGGTTGAACGCCTACAGCCAACTGTTTCCTATACCGTGGGCTAGGCAGCACTGTCCCACCACCGCTGTCCCCTGTGGACCCTGCATCCACCACATTAACCCAGTGCGCAGTGATGGACACGTAACGGCCCTGGCCATGCCGACTGGACCATGCATCAGTTGTGAGGTGCACCTTTCCGCTCACTGACTGCTTGAGTGCATGGACAATGCGGTCTTTCACATAATGGTGGAGGGCTGGGATGGCTTTGCGAGAGAAGAAGTGGCGACTGGGTAGGTCATAGCGTGGTACTGCATAGGCCATGAGTTCGCGGAAAGCTGTGCTTTCCACCAACCGAAAGGGCATCATCTCAAACGAGATTAGTTTGGCAATGTGGGCGTTCAAAACCAGTGTACGCAGATGAGAGACTGAGTACTTTCTTGACCTACTCATAGTGTCTGGGAGGGTGAGCTGGACTTGAGAGCTGCATATGGTGGAAGTAGCGGTGGACAGGGCGGACTGAGAGAGGGTTGATGATGGTGATGGAGTTGGTGTTCTTTCTGATGGCCTAGAATCAGTCTTTCGTTGATATAACAGTGGGATTCCCTGACTGCTGTGGCCTTGCAACGACACCTCAACATTTGCTGCTGTGCTAACCGGTGGGCTTACAGTGGGGGAAACAATGTAGCGTTGCTGACTACCTTCGTTGTGATCAGTTGCACATGTGGCACTTGAGGTTTGGTGTTGTGTCCACGCTTGCAAGTGCATGCTGGTTAAATGTCTAAGCATGCAACTGGTATTCAAATTTTTCAGATTTTTCCCTCGGCTAAAGGTCTTTGCGCACTTCTTACAGATAACCTTGGCCTGATCATGAGGATTTTGTTCAAAAAAGTGCCACACTGCACTCTTCCTACTTTGGCAGACATTTTGCGGCCTAGCACGCTGTGATCTTTTGACCCTCTGGACAAGCTGTCCAGCAACTCTTTTGATGTTTGGAACCTGTCTTTGGAGTGCTCCGGGCCTGCCAGATAACAGCTGTTGCGATGTCGATGTCTGCTGTGGATGCTCCTCATCTGAGCTATTGGAAGCAGCACCCTCTTCTCCCAATGGATGCCAATCTGGGTCAACAACTGGGTCATCCATCACCTCCTCTTCTATGTCATGTGCACCTTTCTCTGTGTCACCGTGTATGGTGGTATAGTGTGCGGGAAGGGGCACCTGAGCCTCATCAGGGTCAAAATCTGGCTCTGTACACTGCGAGGACAATGTAGTGCTCTGAGTGAATGTACCAGCAGAATCATCCATCAGCGGCTGTGCATCAGTGCACTCCATGTCAGATTCATCTTGGCCTGGGTAATTCACCATTTGACTTGATAATCCAGGCATGGTATGTGAAAACAGCTCCATGGAGTAATCAGTAGTATGGCCTGCGTCATCCTTCAATCTTGGTTGGGGTGAAGGACACAAGGAAAGGTGTGGTTCATGAACATGAGCCTCCAATGACGACTCAGTGCTTTTACTTTTTACAACTGAAGAAGAGGAGGCGATAGAGCTGGAGGCTGAGTCAGCAATTTAAGACAAAACTTTTTCCTGATGCTTTGCCTTTAAAAGCGGTTTGCCAACTCCTAGAAAACTAAGCGTTCGAGGCCTTATGTAGCCAGACGATGACGCAGGGTCAGCACCTCCTGCATTCGGTCCTATTTTGCTCTTGCCATTACCATCAGA
This sequence comes from Dendrobates tinctorius, assembly GCF_039654945.1. Lineage (NCBI taxonomy): Eukaryota > Metazoa > Chordata > Amphibia > Anura > Dendrobatidae > Dendrobates > Dendrobates tinctorius. The sequence goes on along the minus strand of NW_027361828.1, from coordinate 4,562,372 downwards.
TCCACCACCAACACCATCATTACCAGCTGCCAACCCCCGCCCAATTCCACGGCCTCTTCCACCAGCCTTCCTCATTTTTGGTAGAAATGTAGACAAAATCCAACAAACTATATAGTAATGTAAAACAAGGTACAAGGTGTCTATAGGACAGGGGAGTTTTAGAATTTCTGCACACACTTGTGGACAGTGGACACTTGTGGATTGTGTGAGGCCCACTGATATCTGAGCGCTATGTGACACGCTCGATGGCACAGCTGCCTGTGACCAAAGTGACGAGAGGATAATGGAGATTTTGAATCTCTGCGTACACTTTTGGACACTGGACACTTGTGGATTGTGTGAGGCCCACTGATATCTGAGCGCTATGTGACACGCTCGATGGCACAGCTGCCTGTGACCAAAGTGACGAGAGGATAATGGAGATTTTGAATCTCTGCGTACACTTTTGGACACTGGACACTTGTGGATTGTGTGAGGCCCACTGATATCTGAGTGCTATGTGACACGCTCGATGGCACAGCTGCCTGTGACCAAAGTGACGAGAGGATAATGGAGATTTTGAATCTCTCCGTACACTTTTGGACACTGGACACTTGTGGATTGTGTGAGGCCCACTGATATCTGAGCGCTATGTGACACGCTCGATGGCACAGCTGCCTGTGACCAAAGTAACGAGAGGATAATGGAGATTTTGAATCTCTGCGTACACTTTTGGACGCTGGACACTTGTGGATTGTGTGAGGCCCACTGATATCTGAGCGCTATGTGACACGCTCGATGGCACAGCTGCCTGTGACCAAAGTGACGAGAGGATAATGGAGATTTTGAATCTCTGCGTACACTTTTGGACACTGGACACTTGTGGATTGTGTGAGGCCCACTGATATCTGAGCGCTATGTGACACGCTCGATGGCACAGCTGCCTGTGACCAAAGTGACGAGAGGATAATGGAGATTTTGAATCTATGCGTACACTTTTGGACACTGGACACTTGTGGATTGTGTGAGGCCCACTGAAATCTGAGCGCTATGTGACACGCTCGATGGCACAGCTGCCTGTGACCAAAGTGACGAGAGGATAATGGAGATTTTGAATCTCTGCGTACACTTTTGGACACTGGACACTTGTGGATTGTGTGAGGCCCACTGATATCTGAGCGCTATGTGACACGCTCGATGGCACAACTGCCTGTGACCAAAGTGACGAGAGGATAATGGAGATTTTGAATCTCTGCATACACTTTTGGACACTGGACACTTGTGGATTGTGTGAGGCCCACTGATATCTGAGCGCTATGTGACACGCTCGATGGCACAGCTGCCTGTGACCAAAGTGACGAGAGGATAATGGAGATTTTGAATCTCTGCGTACACTTTTGGACACTGGACACTTGTGGATTGTGTGAGGCCCACTGATATCTGAGCGTAATGTGACACGCTCGATGGCACAGCTGCCTGTGACCAAAGTGACGAGAGGATAATGGAGATTTTGAATCTCTGCGTACACTTTTGGACACTGGACACTTGTGGATTGTGTGAGGCCCACTGATATCTGAGCGCTATGTGACACGCTCGATGGCACAGCTGCCTGTGACCAAAGTGACGAGAGGATAATGGAGATTTTGAATCTCTGCGTACACTTTTGGACACTGGACACTTGTGGATTGTGTGAGGCCCACTGATATCTGAGCGCTATGTGACACGCTCGATGGCACAGCTGCCTGTGACCAAAGTGACGAGAGGATAATGGAGATTTTGAATCTATGCGTACACTTTTGGACACTGGACACTTGTGGATTGTGTGAGGCCCACTGAAATCTGAGCGCTATGTGACACGCTCGATGGCACAGCTGCCTGTGACCAAAGTGACGAGAGGATAATGGAGATTTTGAATCTCTGCGTACACTTTTGGACACTGGACACTTGTGGATTGTGTGAGGCCCACTGATATCTGAGCGCTATGTGACACGCTCGATGGCACAACTGCCTGTGACCAAAGTGACGAGAGGATAATGGAGATTTTGAATCTCTGCATACACTTTTGGACACTGGACACTTGTGGATTGTGTGAGGCCCACTGATATCTGAGCGCTATGTGACACGCTCGATGGCACAGCTGCCTGTGACCAAAGTGACGAGAGGATAATGGAGATTTTGAATCTCTGCGTACACTTTTGGACACTGGACACTTGTGGATTGTGTGAGGCCCACTGATATCTGAGCGTAATGTGACACGCTCGATGGCACAGCTGCCTGTGACCAAAGTGACGAGAGGATAATGGAGATTTTGAATCTCTGCGTACACTTTTGGACACTGGACACTTGTGGATTGTGTGAGGCCCACTGATATCTGAGCGCTATGTGACACGCTCGATGGCACAGCTGTGACAAAAGTGACTAGAGGATAAGGGAGATTGGATTGCTTTTAAAAAAGCAGTTTGCGGAGCAGTGGGTAAACAGCAATGCCAGCGTGTCAGGAAGCCTTAAAAGGCAGCCCAACAACCAACACCACTGATACACCACAATATAGCCTCCCCTTGCACTGCACACACAGTGACTTGTGTGTTGTGCAGGCCAAATCGCTAGCAGCAGAAGCAGTTTTTTTGTCTTCTTCCCTGCCTAACGCTCTCCCTACAGAATCAGCAGCAACCTCTCCCTATACTAAGATCGGCAGAAGTAAGATGGCGGTCGGCGTGCACGCCCTTTTATACCCCCTGTGACGCCCACCAAAGCAAGCCAATCACTTGCATGCCCTTCTGAAAGATGGTGGTGACCCGTGCCTAGGTCATCACGTTGCCCACAGTGTCCGTGGATCCTGATTGGCTGAAAAAGAGCGCAAAACAAACTTTTGAAACGCGACTTTGGCGCGTAAGTCGCCGACATCGTGGCCGACCTCATCCTAGGGTCGGGTTTTGTTTCATGAAACCCGACTTTGCCAAAAGTCGGCGACTTTTGAATTTTTTCGACCCGTTTCGCTCAACTCTAGTTATCAGGCATGAATCAGTGCCGACTTTTATTCACCTACATTTAATGCCAATAATTAAATTGGCCACAAATCTTCCTGCTGACTGTCCATTGTCTGTTTTCTACATCATTCTGCTGCCGATAGTGCCAATGACCCACACTCAGCCAGGCATCTATGCCCTGCCATTCATGTTGTCCGTACTGTAATACTGCTGCTGCTGAGGCTGCTATTGCTGTCCCTATACTACCACACATCTTTTTGCCAGCTCCATCCTAATTATCTTCTGTGCAACTTTTGCTTCTGCCACTGCATAGTCATGCCAACCACACATCTCCTGGCTACCCACTGTGTTTATAGTGCTATCACTGCAATTGATTATATATTTCCCAGCTGGACCTCTGCAGCTAATACATTCTATTATTTTTCCTTCCTTCACACCTCCATTTATTAGAAATCTCCTGGAGGACCTGATCCAGCGACTCTCTCTATGGCCCTGGAGGACCCGACCTGGAGATCCTCTCTATGGCCCTGGAGGACCAGATTCAGCATTCCTCTCTATGGTCCTGGAGGACCTGACCTGGAAATCCTCTCTATGGTCCTGGAGGACCTGACCCAGAAATCCTCTCTGTGTTCCTGGAGGACCTGACCTGGAAGTCCAAGTATCCATGCCCTATATAAGTCCGCCTCTTCCTATGGGAGGGGCCTGATTATCGTGTGGCTTGATCTCTGCTCAGTCGCCCCCGTATTCTGTGCCACTGCACTCTGCCCTGTTGTGCTTCTCCGCACATGCTCGGTGCTTGTACTTGTCTTGTGTCCTGTATTTTGTCTCGTATTTTGTCCTGCTCTTGTCTCGTGTTCCGTACCTTGTCTCGTGTCCTGTACTTCACCTCGTGTCTTGTACCTTGCCTTATGTAGCTTTCCTTTACCCTGCTCTGTTGTGTGCCTTTGGCACAGGCTCTGCTTCTTTCCTATGCTCTGTACTATCGTGCTCTCTTACACAACTCTGCTTCTGTACAATGCCTCGCTGTGCTGTCTGTATGTGCATTGGCCATGTACGCTGCCTTGAGCTATACCTTTCCTATCCTCTGTCCTATCATGCGCTCTTGCACAACCCTGTTTCTGTACTACGCCTCGCTGTGCTGTCTGTAGTGCTTTGGCCATGTATGCTGCCTTGAGCTATATCTTTGTATTCTGACCTATCGTGGTCCTTAAGCACAAGTCTTGTCTAGTACCTAGGTTCTTCATTGACCCGGCTCCGGGCTCTAGAATATGCTCCACTTCTCTTAACAGGCTCTGTGCTTCAACCTACGTTCCGCTCCTAGCTCTGTACCTAGTCTCTTCCTTGACTTGGCTCTGGGCTCTAGCATACGCTCCGCTTCTTTTTACCCGGCTCTGTGCTTCAGCCTACGTTCTGCTCTATGCTCTGTACACTGTGTGTACCTTGCCTAGCCTTTCCTTGCCATGTTTTCCCGCATGCCCTATGCACGTGCCTGGTCTTGCCTTGCCCATCTGTTTGTGCCTCAGCCGTGTATGCCTGCTTTTGCCTCAGCCATGATCGCCGGCCAGTGACTTGGCTGTGTCCGCCTGTTTGTGCCTCAGCCGTGCCCGCCTTAGCTGTACCCGCCTGTCTGTGCCTCAGACAGGTCAGCCTGCCAGTGCCCCAGTCATGCTCTCTGTGCTTCTTGCACTCACACTGTCCCTGCTCTGTGCACCTCATGCCTATTGGCAAGCGCAGGCCCTTGCCTGCTCCCTGGTTTGCCTCCCCGTGCTTCCTAAGTATGCGCAGGTCCTAGTCAAAACTCTGCCTAGCACTCAGGTCCTTGCCTGAACCCTGGCATGTCTCCTAAGCATGCACCCCACCTTGAACCTTGGACGTTGGCATGTCTCCTAACACGCACCTTGCCTTGAACCCTGGACCCTTGCATGCCTCCTAGCACGCGCAGGTCCTGCCTTGAACTTTGAACTCTGGCGTGTCTCCTAGCATGCACCCTGCCTTTAACTCTGGACCTGGCATGTTCCCTGGTATGTACCTTGCCTTGAACCCTGAACCCTGGTGTGCCTCCTAGCATGCGCAGGCCATAGCCTTGAACCTTGGACCCTGGCGTGCCACCTAGCACGTACCATGCCTCAGACTTTGGCGTGCCCTCGCACATGCTTTGCTATGTATTACTGTTTCCTTGCAATTATGCCTTGAACCTGGTGAACCCTGAGACCACGTCTTGAACCTGGTGAAACCCTGAGACCACGTCTTGAACCTGGTGAAACCCTGAGACCACGCTTTACTGAATACACCCTGTGACCATGCTTTGCCTTTTCTTGTACCTTGCTTGTATCCTAAATGTTCACTATCCAGACACTCACACTTGTGTCTACCATGAGCCGGCCGTCTGGTTCCAGCAGTCGTGGTGGCTCACCCCCTTGGTCCTTCCCCTTACACTCCCTGTATAGGGGGTGGTCCTCACAAGGTTAGCTCGCTCTAGGTGGGTGGGTGCCACGACCCAGAGGGTCCACTCTAGAAATCGTCACAGCAGAACGCGTCACAGTGGGTGGACATTTTGGGACCAAGAGGATATCAAAACTCCTGACGATGACATACTGGTGGCCGCATATGGTCCGTGACGTCAGAGACTATGTTTTGGCGAGTGTCTTCTGTGCCAAGAATCGATTTCCTCGGCAACGCCCTGCTGTGCTACTTTATCTCCTGCCGGTGGCAGACAGGCCCTGGGAGTGGCTGCACCACTATCTGGGTAGTCACCAAAACATTTTTCCAAGATGGTGCACTTGGTGCCTCTTCCATGGGTACCTTGTGCACGGGCCATGGCGGCGTTGTTTATTAAGCATGTTTTCTGCCTACACAGCATGCCAGACAAAATTGTCAGTGACTGGAGTCCCCAGTTTGCATCTCGGTCCTGGAGAGAGCTTTGTCATCTACTCAGCATTGAGCTGAATCTCTCTTTAGCATACCATCCTGAGATGAATGTGTTGGTAGAGTGAGCCAACCAGACTCTGGTCACATACCTGCAACATTTTGTTTTGGCCAGGCAGTATGATTGGGCATCCTTGCTACTGTGGGCGGAGTTTGCATTGAACAACGCCACAACTGATTTCACTGGGCAAACCCCATTCCTCCTTAACTACGGTCAGCATCCACGTGTCCCTGTGCCGATGCCCGTGTCTTCCACCGACTGGAAGTTGCAGACTGGGCGGTGGAGGCACCTGACATTTGGGACCGCACACAGTATGCCATCCGGGCCTCCAAGGAGAGAATGAGGGTTTCCGCCAATGCTCACTGGCGCACCGCTCCGACCTTTGCTCTTGGGGACCAAGTGTGACTCTCCGCCCATAACATCAGCCTACGAGTTCAGTCCACTAAGTTTGCGCCTTGCTTTATAGGTCCCTTCAAGGTCCTGGAACAGGTTAACCCTGTGGTATATCGCCTGGCTCTTCCTCCACGCCTAGGTATCACCGACACCTTTCATGTGTCCCTCCTAAAACCCATTCACATGTCCCGGTTTTCTGAGTCATCTGCCGGGACATTGGGCTCGTCATTGGATGATTATGAGGTGAATGCCATTGTTGGGTGCAAGGTGGTATGAGGTAAAAAGTTCTATCTGGTGGACTGAAAGGGTCATGGCCCAGAGGACAGGACCTGGGAACTTGTTGAGCACATTCGTGCTCCTCAGCTCATTGCTGCGCTAGAGCATAGCGAGGTCCAAGGAGGGAGGGGACCTAGGAGGGGGGTAATGTTAGGTGTCGAGTTCCTGCTGCTGCAGAGGGGGAATCTCGAACCATGTCCACTGCAGTCTCCCATTCTCTTCCAGCCACAGTGGAGCCTGCTCAGCAGAGACATCGGTCCCAGCATCTGGCTTAAGCATATACTGTGTGTTTGGTTTCAGCTGCCATTCCAGGCTCAGCCTTTGTAACCAGCATTGATCAGCGGCGAGCAGATGTTCCAGGGACTAAATCTTGCTTTTCTTCTACTGAGCATGCCCACAGAACGACCTCTCATTGGAGGTCAGGGGTCACATGCTCAGGTCTTGTAGCGGTTCCGATTGGACCACTAGGAAAGTCCTAGAAGCCGGCAACTATAAAAGGTTCGCATTGGCCGCCATGCGGTAGTATAAAACTTTAATTGTGTATGTGTGGATGTATGTTTGATATCTGGTGAAAGCTGCTAAAGAACCCCTCACTAGTGTTGTTGCATGTTTTGGGTGTTTAAGCTAACTAGCGCCAGACTATGCCATCCAGCACTAGCATGAATATACTGCGTCAAACCAGTAGCGACCACTAGTGTGGCACCGTACACAGTTAGTGTGGTAAAAGCTTTGTTAGGTGTGTCCTAACAACCGGTCAGTGTAGGGTGGGAATTCCCACTTGGACTCAACATCTGACTCAGGGTGTCCTCAGGCGCGGGCTCAAAAGCCACCTAGGGTCAGAGCGAGTCCAATCACCAGTATAGTGTGGGTGAATCATAGGGATCCCACCAGCATCTACCAGCTGCACCCTGTGACTGCTAACAGGGCACAGCGTTCATTTAGCAACTCTGTGAAGCAACAGAGTTCACTTCCATTCACACAGGGTGAAGTTTACCCACGTGTGAGCAAGCGTTCATCCACCATCTTGTTCCGCCATTACTCAGCAGCAGGTTCCATCTCTCCTCGGCGGACCCCGGGCACCTCATATCTCCTCTTATATTATTTGGTGTATTCCGCAGGCCCTAACAGTCTGTTTGGGGTTATAGGCAGAGTCTTTAAAAATCAAGCAGGCTTGGGAACACCTAGCAGTTGTACTGCCAACTTTCATTGTGTTGGTGCTACGGGGACATTCAGTGTCTCCTTCTCCCACACCACCTCCTCACCTCACCCCCTGTCTGTCGGTAATCCCCAAGGCTCAGTTCTAGGACCCCTAATCTTCACCATCTACACCTTTGGCCTGGGACAGCTCATAGTATCCCATGGTTTGCAATATCAGCTCTATGCCGATGACACGCAGATCTACCTATCTGGACCTTACATCACCTCCTTCCTGACCAAAATGTCACATTGTCTGCTATTTCATCCTTCTTTTCTGCTCGCTTTATAAAACTGAACATGGACAAAACAGAATTCATCATCTTTCACTCATCTCACTCGACCACTCCACTGGACCGATCAATCAATGTCAATGGCTGCTAACTTTCAGTGCCACATGCTCAGTGCCTCAGGATGATCCTCGACTCTGCCTTCTCTTTCAAGACACATATCCAAGCCTTTGCCTCCTTCTGCCAACTACAACTCAAAAATATTTCATGGATCCGAACATTACTTGTCCAAGAAACTGCAAAAATGCTGGTGCATGCCCTTATCATCTCCCTCCACAACTATTGCAACCTTCTACTCTCTGGCCTCCCCTCTAACACTCTTGCACCACTCCATTCTATCCTAAACTCTGCTACCTGACTAATTCACCTGTCTCACTGTTAAATCCCCAGCCTCTCCTCTCTAAACCCTAATACTATGACATACAAATCCATCCTCAACCTGTGTCCTCCATACATCTGTGACATGGTCTCCCAGTACTTACCAAAATACATGCAACCTTCGATCCTCTCAAGATCTCCTTATCTACTCCCCTCTTATCTCTTCTTCCCACAATTGCATACAAGACTTCTCCCGTGCTTGACCCATACCCTGTAAAGGCCCTTTTACATTTAGCGATGCACCAGCGATCCGACGAGCGATCCGACCCGGTCAGGATCGCTGGTGCATCGCTAAATGATCGCTAGTGAGCTTTCATACAGAAAGATCTCACTGCGATGCAGCAGCGACGCAGCGCACGATACTCACCTTTCACACACAGCGATCCTGCGTCCTCCCGCCCGCGTCCAGCGTCGCTCGTCGTCACAGCAGGAAGTCTCAGCAGGAAGCGCCCGACGAGAAATGGAGCCGGACATTCTCGCGCGATCAGCGATGGACAGCGGGGGAGCCGGTCGCTGGTAAGTATCACACATAGCGATATCGTTAGCAATATCGCTATAACGTCACAAAATCGGTGACGTTTTAGCGATATTGCTAGCGATATTGCTTAGTGTAAAACCCCCTTAACTCTCTACCCCAACACATCAGATCTTCACCTACCACAGAAACATTAAAAACAAACTTGAAGAACAACCTCTTCCGACAAGCCTACAACCTGCAGTAATTCTCAGTCTACTGAACCGCCACACATCTATCTCTACGCTCCATTAGTGTATCCTCACCCATCCCCTGTAGACTGAGAGGAGAAAATTAACCCTTTTTGTGCTGCCTGTCAGCAGGTCTCACAAAGTATTTTAAATGCAGAGTACATATAAAAATGCACAGCATTTATATGAAAACACACAATATATCTGGTATCCCATAGAAATGGCCACTTTGTGTGATACCACACATCCTCCATGTCTCTTCCGACACCATCACTAGAACACCAGGGGGAACATGTTCCGCGATGCAACAGCCATGTTATCATTTGGAAAGGGGTGTTTGTGGTTTCAGCAGAGTTCACCTATAGTTTCTTGTGTCTCCCCCCTCCCAATGAGGAGTTCAAATAAATATCAATTTAAAAAAATTACAGGGTTGGACAGGAAGAGCAAATAGATAGTTGTGGTATGGTATTGCTCCCTGCCAATACTAGAGTTACTTTTTTTTAATTACCAGCATTGCATAAAATATTTTAAATGCAGATGAAGTTGATAGAAAATCACAATCTGTGTCCTCCAAGCATTCCTCTGTACACATCTCAATATTTAGATCACTATTAGGATGATCTATCTCCCTACAGAATTTCTCTGTCTTCAGATCACAGATATCACAAAATGCTTCAGCCACAGGGCAATAAGTATTGCCTACAACTGAACAGTTCTGTATTACATTTGTACAGTGTGAAACATTAATTAGGCCTAAAAAATGTATTTGTCTAAAACACATTCGGTGGACACTTAGTAATTCCCTCCATTTAAAGGAGTATAAATGTCTTGAGATCCATTTGTAGGAATCCAGATATTAAAACTACAAAACAACAAAGACTATCTTTTAAGTTGAAACAGATTATTGAAGAAATGTAAAAAAGTTATTCAACATTTAATTAGCCCCCTTAACAGAACAGTAGAACCATAATCGTGCTGTATAGAGCAAAGGGAAAATGGAAATTAACGATGCAATAATGAAAATGCCTCACAACAAAGGTGAAATATACTACAATGCTGGGAACAGGATAATTTGTCCAATGTCTGATGCCAAACTCTCTTCAAACATCAACTACCTGCTGTTATTATTATTATTATTATTATTATTATTATTATTATTATTATTATTATTTATATAGCGCCATTGATTCCATGGTGCTGTACATGAGAAGGGGTTACATACAAATTACTGATATCACAGTAAACAAACAGACTGATATAGAGGGGAGAGAGGACCCTGCCCTGGTGGGCTTACATTCTACAGGATGGTGGGGAAGGAGACAGTAGGTTGGGGGGTTGCAGGAGCAACGGTAGCTCTAGTAGTGGTAAGGGGGCAGCGGGGATCATTGCAGGCTGTAGGCTTCCTGAAGAGATGGGTTTTCAGGTTCCGTTTGAAGGATCCGAATGTGGTTGATAGCCAGACATGTTGGGGCAAAGAATTCCAGAGGATGGGGGCTATTCAGGAGAAGTCTTGGAGGCGGTTGGGTGAGGAGAGAATAAGTGTGGAGAGAAGGAGGTCATGCAATATCCCACTTTGTCATTTAGTGTTGTGGTGACAATGTTCTGTGATTTAAGCTGTTGTGCATGAAGAAGTATTTTTTGGAGGCAGTTGCTACCGTGATTCATAATGCCATATCTCACTATGTTATTTAGTGGCTGTGAAATTCCACAGTCTGCATAACTCATGCATATTAAAAAAAATAAAATGTTTTCCTGTTGCTAAACGTGATACAGCCTGCTTTTTTCTGTTGGCAAACGTAATACAGCCTGCCGTATTCCATGTTGTCATTTTGTGGAGGTGATATGAAGCTGTCTACAGACATAATGCACACTAAAAATTTTTTGGTGAACCTGATACAGTCCACCGTATTCCACGTTGCTATTTTATGGCGGTGATATAAAGCTGTTTGCAGACCTCATGCACATTTTAAAAAAAATAAGATTGTTTTATGTTGCAAAACGTGATACAGCCCGCCATATTCCACATTTTAATTTTGTGGCGGTGATATGAAGCTGTTTGCAGATTTAGAAAAAATATTTTATTCTGTTGGTAAACGTGATACAGCCCGTCATATTCCACGTTGTCATTTTGTGATGGTGATATGAAGCTGTCTGCAGACCTAATGCACGCACAAAAAACATTTTTTTTTTGGAAATGTGATACAGTCCACCGTATTCGACGTTGTCATTTTGTGACGATGATTTGAAGCTGTCTACAGACCTCACGCACCTTAAAATATTTTTTTTTCTGTTGCTAAACGTGATACAGCCTGCCAAATCCAACCTTGTCATTTAGTGATGTTGAAATTGTTCTGTGAGCAGAGCTGTTGCACATTACATTTTTTTTTTATTTACAAACGTGAACCAGCAGCCGAGATTTGAGTTTGAAATTGTTTTGAGCGTATATTCTGGATTATTTGCATCTTTGGCAACCAATTTCTCGAGGGCATCTTTTATGCCTAGCTTGAGATGCGAATCTGTTACACCTTCTTCTGACGAGCATCAAACACTCTCTGGTAATTGGTGTTGGGTAAACAACTAATCATTGTAGGCTGTATTCTGGATCTCATACCTCCCATAGTCGCCCTGTTATTGTTCCTGTTGTATGCTCCCATTCCCGCGATCATCATTCCCTTTTTCTGATCAGTTCATCAGCCATATTTCTCGGGCAAAACTGCACCTTATTAGCAGCAACTGTAGGAAAGAGGGAGTTCCATTGACAATTTTGATAGATTATAGTATTATCATCCACACTAAAAATATTTATTTTCATATTACTAATGTGATGCAGAAGGGGACATCTCACTTTGAAATTGTTTGGAGCATCTAGTCAATGTTATACAGGCCTCATTGACAGGCCCAGAAAAAGTCTTCTGTTACTAAAGTCATACAGTAGAGGAGATTTCACTTTGAAATTGTTTGGAGCATCTAGTCAATGTTATACAGGCCTCATTGACAGGCCCAGAAAAAGTCTTCTGTTACTAAAGTCATACAGTAGAGGAGATTTCACTTTGAAATTGTTTGGAGCATCTAGCCTATGTTATACAGGTCTCATTCACAGGTCAAAAGATATTTCTTCTGTTACTAATGTAATACAGTAGGGGACATCTCACATAGAAATTGTTTGGAGCATCTAGTCAGTTTTATACTGCAGGCCTCATGTACAGGCCCCAACAAAAATTTGTCGGTTACTAACATCATACAGTACGGTAGATCTCACTTTGAAATTGCTTGGAGCATCTAGTCTATTTATACAGGACTAATCTACAGACAAAAGAAAATTTTTCTTAAGTTACTAACTAGTGGTGAGTGAGCATGTTTGCCACTACTCGGTACTTGCCCAAGTATCGCTGTACTCACAGTTCTCCGTGAGCACCAAGCATTTCCGGGAATATTCGGCGGGAGCTCGGGTTTCTGCCCTGCAAGTTTGGCGCTCTTTAGAACGCCAATCAACATGCAGAGATTGTTTGCCATGCACTGTAATGCCGCAGCCATCTTTGTTGATATTACAGTGATTGGCTGGCCACACAGCGTCATCAGGTCTATATCAGACCTGGCACCACCCTGCTCAGCCCAGTCGCCTCCGGAATCAGACAGTGTAAGGAGAGATAGGGAGAGATTTGTGCTTTTATTAGTTAGTGTGGGTATACCATCATTGAATCCACATATCCAGCTAAACCAACATTCCTTCTAAGGACTAATTACAGTATATAGATTACAATGCTAGGTAGGCAGGGAGTGTATGTGCGTATATACACATAAGTGCAAGGCATGCAGGCATAGTATGTCGGTATTTAGATATCATTGCATACGTCAAGAGTGTCCATTCCATTACTGTCTGTTGCTACTGCCTATTGCATATATTGATCATACATATATCCCCAGGTATCAGTGGGCAGGAATAATTTTTTTGACATCTTAATCCTGATTATTTTATTCCAAAGCAATCCAGAACTCCCTTTTTTCCTCCATTTGCTTGTTAACACAGGAGAATACAGCCAGAGCCTTTTCATAGCACAGCGTGAAAAACCAGCTATTTTAAACGGGGTTGCCCAACCCAGCCATCATATCTGAGTGCCCAGAAATTTCTGATATTTTTGAGGTACTGTTAAATTTCTTGGAGTGTCTTATAGAATTTCTTGACACCTTTTTGCTGCCCAAAAATACTTAGCTGACAAAAAAATATTTAGCTACAGGGCAGATATTTTACACCATGTTTTGTCCGTCACACAGATCGCATATCATTGTGCTTAAAATTGTGCCATTTCAGGCCTCCATAGAATTTTTTTTTGCGTCTTATCTTATCCTACTTGTTGACACAATTTAGCTGTGCAAAAAAATAAAAAAATACAGGCCACATATTGAACAATCTGGTATCTCCATCAGACGCCGGATCTATCTGTGGTCAACAAATTGTGGCATTTCAGGCCTCCATTCTCCTTTTTTGGCTGTGTCTTACCATAATTCCATAGAGTATTTTTATGTAAAAAAAACAAACATACAGGCCACATATTGAACAGTGTGGTATCTCTGTCAGACGCTTAATCTATCTATGGGCTAAAAATTTTGACATTTCAGGCCTACATTCTACTGTTTTTGCTGTGTCTTACCTAAGTTAATCATACCAGTTTGATAATCAAAAATAATTTTTTACCTAAAGTCCAGATATTTTAAAGAGTTGTTTTCCCACACACGGATCACGTACAAGTTCGCTACCAATTTAGCCATTTGTAGTGAACGTGGAAAATATTGTAGTCCATTTAAAAAGGTGCAAGGCACGTGGCAAGGAATGGGGAAGTGGACGTGATGGTGATGGTGCATGCAGACGCCGAGGCCGTGGGCAAGCTGAAATTGTGGCACAACAAATACTCACATCTTCTTGCCTGACCTTCATGACCCAATTACTAGGGGCCTAGGGGCCTGCATTAGGACATCACTATTGAAACCAGAGCAGTGTGAAACAGTTGTTAGTTGGTTAGCGGATAATACTTCCGGTCAGTTGCCTCCACCACCACTACCACCCTGTCTTCCACACGGTCAAGTCTGAGTAGCTGTGAGTCTGAACCGCATATTCATCACCCTGATCCTCCTTCCTCCCACCGTGCAAAGTGCCCGGAGACAATTGATCCCACACTTGGACTCTCCGAAGAGCTTATCACTTTTCCATTTATAGATTCAGTCCTCTTGCCCGATCCACTTGAAGCAGGGCAAGATAAAATTGCATGATGTAGCGATGCCCAAATATTTGAGGAGCCACAGTCACATGAAGGCGAAATGGAAATGTGTCACAAAAGGTGGTCGATGATGAGACACAATTGCAAGAAAGTCAGGAGGAGGACCCGGGTGCAAAAGTGGAAGCCGAGGTGGTGGATGATATAGTAACTGACACAACCTGGCAGGAAGGCATGCAGAGCGAGGACAGCAGCACACAGGGGGAGGGAGGCGTAGTACCCCAACAGGCAGGAAGAAGCAGTGTGGTGACCACAGACAGAAGGCGGGCAACCATTACTTGTAACACCAATACGACAGAAGTTGGCAATACAACTGTTAGGTCTTCCCGAGTCTGGTTGGTTTTTAAAGACTCTGCTGATAACACAAACAGGCCATTTGCACCACCTTCTGTGCCCGCATCAGCAGTGGAATCAAAACTAACAGCCTGACCACCACTAGCATGATCAGACACAAGGCAGCAAAGCACCTGACTTTGTGGGCCGAACCCCAGGCTCCAGAAAGAGTGTCTGAGGGTGAAAACACTGTTCTGCGTGCAAGCCAAATCCCTGTCCACAGGGCATGCAAAGATGCCTCCTGCCCTGCACGTGTCCTTGCCCACACTCAACTACCACCATCATCAAGCACGTCCACATCCTTGTCCCAGCGCAGCCTTCAGTTGTCCATACTCCAGTCATTTGAACACAAGCGTAAATACACAGCCAACGCCCCACATGCCACTCTACTAAATTCACACATTTCTTATCTGCTTGCACTTGAAATGTTGCCTTTTAGGCTCATGGAGGTGGATGCTTTCTGCAACCTGATGGCGGCATCTCTTCCAAGGTACCCGTTCCCAAGCTGATACTATTTCTCCCGATGTGCCGTCCCTCAGCATTTTCCATGCCCTGGACAATGCTGTTACAGGGAAAGTCCACCTAACCACAGACACATGGGCAAGTGCTTGTGGGCAGGGACACTACATCTCGCTGACGACACACTAGGTTAACATAGTGGAAGTCGGGACTCAGACAGACCTTGGAATGTCGGGCCCTTCGTCAATCAGGGTTGCTTCCACAGTCTACAGCTCCTGCTTCTTATCCTCCTCCTCCCCTTCAGCCTCCATTTCTGAAATGAATGACCACATCAGTCACAAGCTGGAAGCACTGCAGCACTGCCCCAGTCAAGCATCAACAGGCTGTAATGAAGCTAATATGCTTAGGTGACAAACCACAAAATGCTGAAGAGTTGTGGACAGCTCTGAAAGAGCAGGCAGATGTGTGGCTGACACCGCTGAATCTACAGCCAGGCATGGTCATGTGTGACAATGGCCAGAACCAGGTGGTGTCTCTGAGGTGATGCAAACTCACACACTTACCATGCCTGGCCCATGTGCTTAACCTCGTTGTTCAACGGTTTCTCAAAAGCTAACCAGAGCTGTTGGATCTGCTTGTCAAAGTACGCCGCCTGTGTGACCATTTTAGAAAGTCAGCTCCAGCTTCCGCCGCCCTTGCCGTGCTTCAGCGGCATTTGCTGCTACCGGCTCACTGACTGGTGTGTGATGTCCCCAAGCATTGGAATTCAACACTATACATGTTGGAACTGATTTGTGAGCAGAAGAGGGCAGTTGTTGACTACCAGCATCAGCAAGGCCATTGGTATTAAGCTCAGAATCCTCACATAAGACCTCAGGAGTGGACATGGATGCCAGACCTATGTACCATCCTACAACACTTTGAGGAGTCCACGAAGATGGTGAGCGGTGATGATGCCATAACTAGCGTCACCATCCCGATTCTCTGTATTCTGAAATGCTCACAATCAAATAGGTGGCATTGCTGGCTGAGCGCGATGAGATGGAGCAAGTAACCATACAGGATGATTACACAGAGCCCAGCCTCATGTCATCCCAACGTGGATTAGTTGACAATGAAGAAGAGGAGGAAGAGGATGAACAGGATCTACTTTCATGTGCTATAGATGGTACTACAAGCACAACTGTCATACTGTCTTTTCACCATGGATGGCCTGAGGACAGGGAGGAGGAGGAGAGCATGGACAGTCATCCTCTTGGTGAGGACATGAAAGTCTTGCCTGTTAGCAGTCTGCCACGTATGGCTGACTTTATGTTGCACTGCCTTTCCTGTGACCCTCGTATTGTCAAAATTTTGGCTGACAGTCATTACTGGTTGGTGACATTTCTAGACCCATGCTACAAGGAGAGCTTTCAATCTCTTCTTCCAGAGGTAGACAGGGGTACTAAAATGGTGGAGTACCAGAAGGCCCTTGTTGTAGAATTATCAAAAAAATTACCATCTAAAAACATTGGCGGTAGAGGCCATAGTTCGTTGGACAACCAAGGAGTACAGGTGAGAGAGACAACTCCAATCCAGCAGAGCGAGGGGAACACTGGCAACTTTCTGTGAGAGTTTTCTCAGACCCTTCCATCGCAGTGGCCATGATGCGTGTCGTACTCTGACAAGGAGTGCAAAGTTTCGGAAGATGGTGACCTTGCTGACCATACCAACGTCCTCTGTGCCTTTTAATTATTGGGTCCCAAAGCTGGATACGTAGCATGAACTGGCTCTCTACTCCTTGGAGGTCCTGGCCTGTCCTGCCACAAGTATTTTGCCAGAGCGCATTTCTAGTGCTGTTGGTGGAATTATAACTGATAAGCGCATCCGCCTGTCAGCTGAAAATGCGGACAGGCTGACTCTAAAAATGAAAAGGGCTGGATTGGGGCAGACTTCTGTACACCACCGCAAGATAACAGTGAAACCTAACCTCAAATCCAGTGTCTTTTATTGGGAGTTATATTCCCATGCTCCTCTACACACGCACACATGGGTATGTGCTTCCTGATTTTGGATATTTGCTGTTATCCTCTTCCTTCTCCTCATCATCCACCACCGCCAGCTCACCATGGTGACCATGGTCCATGATGCAACAGCCACTAGAAATTATGGCAAGGGTGTTTATGATACCCGTTCCATAAATGTTTACACTCTATGTTGAGGTGTCCCCCCTGGGGGAAAATGTTTTTCGGCCCATACACTTAGTGTAAGGGCATTACAAGTATAGGAGGCCCTCTCTTTTAAACTGGGAAAACATTTTTCAGAGGCCATCCTCCACGTCTCTTCCAACACCACCATTAGATCGGGGCTAAAGTTAGGGTTAGGGTTGGGGCTAAAGCTTGGGTTACGATTGAGGCTAAAATTAGGGTTAGAGTTGGGACTAGGGTTAGGGTTGTAGTTAGGGTTGTGGTTGGGATTAGGGTTAGGGGTGTTTTGGTGTTGAGTTTGTGGTTAGGGTTATGGTCAGGGTTGGGATTAGAGTTAGAGGTGTGTTGGGGTTAGGGTTGGAATTAGAATTGGGGGGTTTCCACTGTTTAGCACATCAAGGGCTCTGCAAACGCAACATGACGCCCACAGACCATTCCATCAAAGTTTGAATTCCAAAACATAACTTTTTCCCTTCCAATCCCCACCATGTGCCCAAACAGTGGGTCCCCCCACATATGGGGTACTAGCATATTCAGGAAAAATTGGACAACAAATTTTGAGGTCCATTTTCTCCTGCTACCCTTGTGAAAATAAAAAAAATGGGGGCTAAAAGATAATTTTTGTGAAAAAAAAATGATTTTTTCTTTTCACAGCTCTTCATTGTAAACTTTAGTGAAATACTTGGGGGTTCACAATGCTCACCACACATCTAGATAAGTTCCTTGAGTGGTCTAGTTTCCAAAATGGGGTCATTTGTGGGTTTCTACTGTTTAGGCACATCAGGGGCTCTGCAAACGCAACATGATGCCCGCAGACCATTCCATCAAAGTCTGCATTCCAGAACGTCACTACTTCCCTTCCGAGCCCCACCGTGTGCCAATACAGTAGTTTTCTCCCACATATGGGGTACCTGCGTACTCAGGACAAATTGGACAACAACTTTTGTGGTACAATTTCTCCTGTTACCCTTGTGAAAATAAAAAATTGGGGCCTAAATGATCTTTTTTGTGGAAAAAATAGATTTTTTGTTTTCACAGCTCTACATTATAAACTTTTGGGAAACATTTTGGGGTTCAAAGTGCTCACCACACATCTAGATAAGTTCCATGGGTGGTCTTGTTTCCAAAATGGCATCACTTGTGGAGGGTTTCCACTGTTTAGGCACATCAGGGGTTCTCCAAACTTCGATCTCAATTTCAGCCAATTCTGCATTGAAAAAGTAAAATGGCGCTACTTCCTTTCTGAGCTCTATCGTGTGCCCAAACAGTGGTTTACCCCCACATATGGGGTATCGGCATACTTAGGACAAATAGAACAACAACGTTTGGGGTATAATTTCTCCTATTATTCTTGTGAAAATAACAATTTTGAGGCGAAAAGATCATTTTTGTGGGAAAAAAATGTTTTTTTATTTTCACGGCTCTACGTTATAAACTTCTGTGAAGCACTTGGGGGTTCAAAGTGCTCACCACACATCTACATAAGTTCCTTGAGTGTTCTAGTTTCCAAAATGGTGTCACTTGTGGGGGGTTTCTACTGTTAAGGAACATCAGGGGCTCTCCAAATGCGACATGGCGTCAATACCATCCAATTCTGCATTGAAAAAGTAAAACAGCGCTCCTTCCTTTCCGAGCTCTGCTTTGTGCACAAACAGTGGTTTACCCCCACATATTGGGTATCGGCGTATTCAGGAGAAATTGCACAATAAAATTTGTGGTTCATTTTGTCTTTTTACACTTGTGAAAGCAAAAATATTGGTTCTGAATAAAATGTTTGTGAAAAAAAGTTAAATGTTTATGTTTTCCTCCCACATTCCATTCATTCATGTGATGCACCTGAAGGGTTAATAAACTTATTGACTGTGGTTTTGACTACCTTGAGGGGTGCGGTTTTTAGAATGGTGTCACTTTTGGGTATTTTCTGTCACATTGACCCCTTCAAACTCACTTCAAATGTAAGGTGGTCCCTAAAACAATGGTAAAAATGAGAAATCGATGGTCAACTTTTTACCCTTATAACTTCCTAACGAAAAAAATTTTGCTTCCAAAATTGTGCAGATGTAAAGTAATCATGTGGGAAATGTTGTTTATTAATTAATTTATGAGATATGACTCTGATTTAAGAGCATAAACATTAAAAGTTTGAAAATTGGGAAATTTTAAAAATTTTCACCAAATTTCCATTTTTTTAACAAATAAACTAAAGTCATATCAAATAAATTTTACCACTATCATGAAGTACAATATGTCACAAGAAAACAGTGTCAGAATCACCAGGATCCATTGAAGCATTCTAGAGTTATGACCTCATAAAGTGACACTGGTCAATATTGAAAAAATTGGCCAGGTCACCAAGGCAAAAACAGGCTCTGGTGCGAAAGGGGTAAACAGGGAAAACAGTTTTAGTAGGCCATCCTCCACATCTCTTCCAAAACCACCACTAGATCACCTGGGTAATCATGGTCCGTGATGCAACACCCACTAGACTTTTTTGCCAGGGTGTTTATGATTGCCTTAAAAAAATATTTACACAGTAGGTTGATGTGTACCCCCCCAGGGGGAAATGTTTTTCAGCTCATACACTTAGTGTATGGGCATTACAAGTATAGGAGACCCACTCCTGTAAACTGGAAAAACATTTTTCGGAGGCCATACTCCACGTCTTTTCGGACACCACATCTAGAACACGAGGGTGAACGTGTTCCGTGATGCAACAGCTACTGTACTTTTTTGCCAGGGTGTTTATGATGGCCGTAAAAAAAATATTTACACAGTAGGTTGATGTGTACCCCCCAGGGGGAAATGTTTGTCAGCCCATACACTTACTGTATGGGCATTACAATTATAGAAGATCTGCTTCTGTAAACTGGGAAAACAGTTTTAGTAGGCCATCCTCCACTACTCTTTTGACATCACCACTAAATCACCTGGGTAATCGTGGTCTGTGATTCAACAGCCACTTTAGTTTTTTTCGAGGGTGTTTATGATGGCCATAAAAGAAATATATACACAGTAGGTTGATGTGTACCCCCCAAGGGGGAAATATTTGTCAGCCCATACACTTAGTATATGGGCAAATCAAGTATAGGAGACCTGCTCCTCTAAGCTGGGAAAACATTTTTCGGAGACCATCTTTCAAATTTCTTCCTTGGGGGATTGGAGTGTGCAAATTTTGGGCAGACCTTGTATTCACTTCATGGGCAAACTTTAGGTAACTTAAAAAAATCAGAATAATGGTAACTTTGGTTTCATGTGGCCATCCAGTACCTCAGTTCAAAGGCTTTTTGGGTTGCGTGTAACTTTGGTGCACGGCAGGCCTTGCATTCAATGCATAAGCGAACAGTTTAGGAGAACCAAGTGAATACTGGGAACTTTGGTTGCATGTGGCCATCCAGTACCTCAGTTCAAAGGCTTATTGGGGTGCGTGTAACTTTAATGCAGGGCAGGTCTTGCATTTAATGCATAAGCAAACAGTATGGGAGTACCAAATTAATACAGGGAACTATGGTTGCATGTGGCCATCCAGTATGTGGCTTCAAAGGCTTATTGGGGTGCATATAACTTTGGTGCTGGGCAGGCCTTGCATTCAATGCATAAGCAAACAGTATAGGAGTACCAAATGAATACTGGGAACTGCCACTCACTGCATACACACTAACAATATAAGAGACCCAATGTTTAATAATGGGATCAACAAAGCATAGCCGGCTGATGGCTTTATAAATATAGTGAGGGCCAACTGCTGGCTCTCTAAAAATAGACTTTGTGACTTTCAGAGTCCCTCCTTCATAAATGAAATAGGATATATCTGATGATGTATCACACACCACATGGCCAAAGAAGGTGGTAAACTGTTAAAATGACATTTCCCAGTGAATGCATTTGTCATGGTTGAAAGCAATGCTAAAAATGAAAAACGCATCAAAAACGCTACATGTAAGCATTGCCCAAGTGGTTGAATAAAACTTTTGTTTTGGGACAATTATTTTGCCTTATATAAAAGTCATTACCCTGGAATGGATGTTCCTTAACATATTTCCCAGGAAAATCCATTTTGGTTTAGTTTTGGTATGTTTTTTGGTGCGCCTGTAAAAATGGCTTAAGACTCTGACAACATTGTGTCCTGGGAGTCAGAAATGCTTCCAGGGGCATTCCCCGTGATGTTCTCATGTCATTTGAGCACTGTTTCCATCATTTTCATTCATTTTTAGACTTTAGAAGGACCCCCAAGGGGGTCGGGGTAAAAATACTCGGTTTTCCAAAGACTTACATTGGGCTCATTGGTCGGATCGAGTACCCAAGTATTCCAATTTTCTCGACCCAAGCAACGAGCACCTGAGCATTTTAGTGCTCGCTCATCACTATTACTAACGTAATACAGTAGGGGAGGTCTAATATTAAAATACACTGCTCAAAAAAATAAAGGGAATACTTAAACAACAGAATATAACTCCAAGTAAATCAAACTTCTGTGAAATCAAACTGTCCACTTAGGAAGCAACACTGATTGACAATCAATTTCACGCGCTGTTGTGCAAATGGAATAGACAACAGATGGAAATTATTGGCAATTATCAAGACACACTCAATAAAGGAGTGGTTCTGCAGGTGGGGACCGCAGACCACATCTCAGTACCAATGCTTTCTGGCTGATGTTTTGGTCACTTTTGAATGTTGGTTGTGCTTTCACACTCGTGGTAGCATGAGACGGACTCTACAACCCACACAAGTGGCTCAGGTAGTGCAGCTCATCCAGGATGGCACATCAATGCGCGCTGTGGCAAGAAGGTTTGCTGAGTCTGTCAGGGTAGTGTCCAGAGGCTGGAGGTGCTAATAAGTGACAGACCAGTACACCAGGAGAAGTGGAGGGGGCCATAGGAGGGCAACAACCCAGCAGCAGGACCGCTACCTCCACCTTTTTGGAAGGAGGACCAGGAGGAGCACTGCCAGAGCCCTGCAAAATGACCTCCAGCAGGTCACAAATGTGCATGTGCCTGCACAAACACTTATAAACCGACTCCATGAGGATGGTCTGAGTGCCCGACGTCCACAGATGGGGCTTGTGCTTACAGCCCAACACCGTGCAAGATGCTTGGCATTTTCCACAGAACACCAGGATTGGCAAATTCGCTACTGGCACCCTGTGCTCTTCACAGATGAAAGCAGGTTCACACTGAGCACATGTGACAGACATGGCAGAGTCAGGAGTCACCGTGGAGAGCAATCTGCTGTGTGCAACATCCTTCAGCATGACCGGTTTGGTAGTAGGTCAGTAATGCTGTGGGGTGACATTTCTTTGGAGGGCTGCACAGCCCTCCATGTGCTCTCCAGAGGTAGCCTGACTGCCATTAGGTACCAAGATAAGATCCTCAGACCCTTTGTGAGACCATATGCTGGTGCGGTTAGCCTTGGCATTGAAGCTATGGACTGGCTCGCCTGTTCCCCAGACCTGAATTCGATTGAACACATCTGTGACATCATGTCTCGCACCATCCACCAACATCACATTGCACCTCAGACTATCCAGGAGTTGGTGGATGCTTTAGTCCATGTCTGGGAGGAGATCCCTCAGGAAACCATCCACTACCTCATCAGGAGCATGCCCAGGCAGTGTAAAGAGGTCATACAGGCACGAGGAGGCCACACACTACTGAGCATCATTTTCTTGTCTTGAGGCATTTCCACTGAAGTTGGATAAGCCTGTAATTTGATTTTCCACTTTGATTTTGAGTATCATTCCACATACAGATACATGGGATATTAATTTTGACTTACATTGATCATTTTTATGTTTTACTATTCTCAACGATTTCCACTATGTAATGAATAAAGATTTGCAATTGGAATATTTAATTTAGCGATATCTAGGATGTGGTATTTAGTGTTCTCTTTATTTTTTTGAGCAGTGTAGCTTGGAACATATCTTCTTTGTCATACAGCACTCATCCATACTTAATCCCTTCTTCTGTTACTAACGTCATACAGCAGGGGACATCTCTGTTTGAAATTAGAGCATCTAGTCAATGTTATACAGGCCTCATCGACAGACCAAAGAAAAACTTCTGTTAATAATGTAATACAGTAGGGGTCATCACACTTTGAAATTGTTTGGAGCATCTAGTCTCTCTTATACAGGCGTCATCCACAGACAAATAATTATTTCTTACGTTACATAATACAGTAGGGGAAATCTCACATTGGAATTGTTTGTAGCATCTCGTCAATATTATACAGGACTCATCCACAGGCCCCCAAGAAATTGTCGGTTACTAACATAATACAGTAGGGTAGATCTAATTTTAAAATTGTTTGAAGCATATCTTCTTTGTCATAAAGCCCTCATCCACACTTAAATAATTCTTTCTTCTTTTACTAATGTCATACAGTAGGGGAGATCTCATTTTGAAATTGTTTAGAGCATCTAGACAATGTTATTCAGGCCTCATCTAGAGGACCAAAAAATGTTGTTGGTTACTAACATCATACAGTGGGGAAGATCTAAATTAGGAATTGTTTGGCATGTATCTTCTTTGTCATACAGGCCTCATCTACACTTAAACAATTCTTGCTTCTGTTACTACCATCATACAGTAGGGGAGATCTCAGTTTTAAATTGTTTGGATCATATCTTCTTTGTCATTCAGGCCTCATCCACACTGAACCAATTCTTTCTTCTGTGAGTAATGTGATGCATCATGTCATATTTCACCTTCTCATTTGTGTGCAGAGGTGGTGCAGAGTAAAAAAATCAAATTTTTAGTTTATAATACTGTGCTCCTAGCACACTATCTGAGCGATATCTCCTTTTCATGGTCCTTCTCCATTTGTTCCTCCCATTGCAACCGCATGTGTGACGTCAGACCTGAACTTATACAGTAGATATTGTTAAACCTAAAGGCATCGTTATCTGCTTCCTCCTCTTCCCCTGGGAACACCACATTCTCACCCAGACTATTTAAAGTGTGCTCGATCATGTAGGTGAGCTGAAATAGAGATGATGATGATGGCATCATCACCGTTAACCATCTCAGTAGCCATTTCGAAAACATGCAGAAGGGTGCAGAGGTCCTTCATCTGTGTCCACAATGCAAGATTGAATTGCACTACATCTGTACTGCGTTGTGCCAGGCTATGAAAAATGTCATAATGCACCAGGTCTTAGTGCTGCTGCCACAGTCGCTGCCACATGTGCAGAGTTGAATTCCATGGTGTGGTCACATCACACATCAACCGGTTAACCGGCAGTCTGAGAGATCTTTATATCAACTGAAGTGGAATAGTGCAAGTGAGAACTCAACGACAGTGGTTTCTGCAGCAGCTGGGACAGTGGTGGGGGAATTGCTGCACCATCAGGTTGAGGATGCAAGCCATGCAAGACACATGTGTAAGGTTTGCACTATTATCACACACATGTTCCCTGACTCCAGGTTGAGTGTAGACAGCCATTGCTCAAACTTGGCATTGATAGCTTTCCACAACTGCTGATCTGTATGACTGCAATCTCCAAGACATATTAATTTAAACACTTCCTGAATGTGATTAGCCTTGGCTGCGCAGTATGGAGGAGGGGAAGGGATTCTCTCTTCAGTGTTGGAACGTGTGTTTAATAAAGGCAGAGTTTGAGTGTGCAGGTGAAGGCCCTATAAGAGGTGGAGAAGGCTAAAGTACTGCAGGAACTCTTACATACAGAGGTTAGTTCCACAAGCCCTGGGGATTCCAAGATTTGGTGTCTAGTGCTTTAGTTCTCCATCCCCTGGTGTGTACTAGAACTAGTTTAGTTCTCCAACCAAAGCTAGTTATCCATCTAATGGTGTGTAGTGGTTTAGTTCTATGACCCTTGCTATTTAGTAGTTTTGTTCTCCAACTCCTGTTGTCTATTAGTTTAGTTATCTTTCTTATGTTGTGTAGTGGTTTAGTTCTACAACCCTAGCTGTTTAGTAGTCTAGTTCTCCAACCCCTGTTGTCTAGTAGTTTAGTTATTCATCTTATGGTGTCTAGTGGATTAGTTCTACAACCCTAGCTGTTTAGTAGTTTAGTTCTCCAAACCCTGTTGTCTATTAGGTTAGTTATCCATCTTATGGTGTGTAGTGGTTTAGTTCTACAACCCTAGCTGTTTAGTAGTTTAGTTCTCCAACCCCTGTTGTCTGGAAGTTTAGAAATCCATCTGATGTTGTGTAGTGGTTTATGTCTCCATCCCCAAGTGCCCTGCAAGCATTGGGGGTTGTAAGACTTGTGTAGCAGCCCCTTCCCCAACTGCTCCCACAGCGACCAGAGTCACGCAGTGCCCAGTCATCGAGATGTAACTTCCCTGTCCATGTTTACTCATCCAAGTGTCAGTGTTGAAATGCACCCTTGCAGTCATAGAATTTTTCAGGGAGCGGGTAATGTTGTCTGCGACTTGCTGCTGTAGTGCAGGCACAACCTTTTTAGAGAAGTAATGGTGACTGGGTAACTGGTAATGGGGGACTGTGTCAGCCATCTGCTTTTGGAAACAGTCTGCATCCACAATGTGGAAAGGCTGCATTTCCATGGCCAACAGATTGTAGTGGCCATGCAACATTCACAGAAATCACAGACTGTGAGTCATGCAGAAACAAACGCTGTGAACTTTGTAGCGAAGAGCTCTCAGCTGGCCCCTATTGTCCAGACAATGACATGATTGGGCGACGATCATCGAAGAGGTCGCAGGCGTTCACAATTATTAGTTCTCAGAAAAGTAATAGTGAGCGTACGGATTATCCACCTCTGGATTATAACGCATGAAATATGTTTATATCCTATTGTACGATCACTGCTAACTTCACGATAACCCTAGACTTCTTGCTGCCACTACCAATCCTTTTTTTAATCAAATAAGTGAATACAGGCTGATTGGGCACCATTCTTTTGAGGTTCAGACCATCAGGGTATTCCATCCCCTCTCCCTCAGAGTAGAAGTCATATGCCGTCCTCCAGGCTCACCCACCCACTTCCTTGTCCACTTTTATGCGTTGCTGCCACACTTAATGTCCTCAGAATTGCCAACCCTTATCCTGGGAGACTTCAACAGCCCCACCTCCCAAACTGCATCCCACCTTCTATCTCTAGCTAGCCACTTCTTGTGGTCTCCCACAATTTTCAACCTTTGCGACAAACAAAGACAGTAACACCCCTGATCCTGTTTTTGTCTGGCTCAGTTCAATCTCCTACCTAGATAACTCAAATCTTACCCTTTGTCACCCATGAGATTAGGAGTATAACTATAACTTAGACATTTTTAGGCACTCCCTAAAAAGACAACTGTTCACGGCGGCCTATCACGTTCCCTAATAAAATTCCTTTTTAATATATAACCTATTCGCTACTTCTCTGAACTTCTCTGAACATAGTCCACCATCAAACTCAACCTTACCCAAAAGCCTAATGCAATCTTTATCCACCCCCCATTTCCTTAAGATGGTTTTACCATCATTGTAAATTAGCATCTGTACTTTGTATCACCCCCACCTCATTGTAGATTGTAAGCTCAGAAGAGCAGGGTCATCATTATTTTTGCTTTAATTGTTTCAGTATCTTTAACTTTTTATCTTTTGACTGTTTTTATATGAATTTCTGTCTTGTAAAGCTGAGGAACATGTTTGCGATATATAAATAAAGGTTATTATTAGTAAATTGAATATGGTGAAGTTCAAGCTGTTAGCGTTGCCATGTGTAGGAGGAAAGAATTTTTTTATGTAAGCACAACTGCACAGACAAGGGTTCACTGCTGTGCTGACACAGGGTGGAGTAGGGTGAACACATCAAGCTGCTGGACTGTGAGAGGTGCAGCTGAAGATAATACGGTGAATTGGGAAATATGGCGTATGCTTGTTACAGTATGTAAGATCAGTCAAAAACAGTAGGCATGTCCCCTTCCCTATCAGCTGACAGGCTCTCTGTCTCTCCAACTGTGGGGGTAAACAAGTGGAGGTTCTGCGCCCGGAGACCTGTGTGACAACACTTGCCACAGTGAGGGAATCAGAAGACGCAGTTGATGGAGTTGACGGTGGTTGGCGAGGCCTGATAGTCTGCATCTTAGCACAGTGACATTTCCAGATTAACTCATGTGCCAGTTCATGCATGTAGTACTCAAATTATTTCATTTTTTTTAACTATACATACAATATACTATGTCATTTTTAAAAAAGTTGACAGATAAAGTGATTTTTTTTAGATTTTTGCCGGTCTGAAAAAAAGAACCAAGTTAGGCAACTGCAGAACTGTGAACGCTGCTGTCCACTGCCAGAGTGGGGGCTCAGGATGCATTGCTTGTCATGCTTTAATAACTCTGTCTATGTAATATCCTCATCTTCCTCCTCCTCTGCTGAGCTACTCAGCTGCATGCCTCTGTGTTTACACCAAGTGTGATCTACTACCTTACTGTCATCCTCTCTGTTCTGCCACTTCATGCCCTGAGTCACCTTCCTCCTCTTCCTGCCATGACAGCACAGTACAGTCCGCAGGTGCCTCAAGTATCTGAGTCTCGTCACAATGGATCAGCTGAACGCAACAGGGTTAACTTCTGTTGACGAGGGTTTGGATTCTGCTCGGACCCTACTTCGTCTGGCCCTAGATCAAACTGAAAAAAGTGGCCATCGGTGCAGATGATTTCCCCCTCTTAACTCTGTGAATCTTTACAGTACACTTCCAATGCCCATGGCATGCAAAGTGTGAACAGATCTGCACAATTAGCCATCTGTGGTTCCCAACAGTCAGTTTGGCAGTTGGAGAGTTGAGACGTGGGATAAAGCAAGGATACTTGGGGTGCCACCACTTAGGACTGTACTGTGTGCGATGCTAAGGTGGAGGAAGAGGAGCAGAGGCCACTTGATGCAGCCCTTGCCATCTACTGGAGCACATGTTCTTTCTGGCCCTCATCTACAAAGCGTACTTCTGTGCAGCTACCAAAGAGAGTGGAGTAGCCCGTCCTGTAACAGAAGTTGTAAAAATGCTGTGCAATTGCTCATGGCAGCAAAACAAAACAACTTCTCATCTCTCATATCATACCTGTCTCAGAACCCTAAACAGCTATTCAGTACTTTCAATTTTCTCCTCCATCCATCAGCTCCTCCTCTACTCAGCTAAAGACTTTGCTTCACCACCTGTGAACTTGAGCCAATAACATCCCACCTCACTCCAAACCTTTCCACAGTCTTTATCCCAACCCTAACTGACCTCTTCAAATTGTCACTAGCAACAGGTGTCTTCCCTCCTGATTGAAACATACCTTGATTACACCAACCCTCAAAAAGCCCACCTTTGACACATTGACTGTGTCTAGCTACCGCCCCATCTCATTTCTCCCCTATGCCTTCAAACTACTGGAACAACACATCCATTTTGAACTGTCTTCCCATTTTTCCTCTTGCTCTTTCTTTGACCGCTTACAATCTGGCTTCAAACCGCATCATTCCACTGCAACTGCCCTGACTAAAGTCACCAATAACCTACTAACCGCCAAATGAAAGAGGTGCAAATTTGCCCTCCTTCTCCTGGACCTGGCATCTGCCTTTGACACAGTGGACCATTCCCTCTTACTACAGACTTTCTAGTCTGTTGGCATTACCGACTTGGCCCTTTGTTGGATCTCCTTGTACCTAACAGACGGCACATTCAGTGTCTCCCAGCCACACACCACATCCTCATCTCTCCCCCTATGTGTCTGTGTTCCCCAAGATTCAGCTCTAGGCCCGGGCACTATGCTTAGGGCACATGCTCCCTCCCTCTTAAAATGACTGCCAGTATCAACCTAAGGTAATCCAAGCCTTTAGCTGGGTGACACCTTATATTTAAGGCTCCTACTCCAATATGGAGGTGCCTGAGCTCGGTTGTTAGTTTGCCTTGCATGCTTGCTAGTTTTCATGTTCCCTAGGTCCGCGCGCCTGCTTGTCTACCCTGCACCCATCTGCTCATACCTGTCTGTGCTCTTCTGTCCATCAGCAGGTCCAGATCGCAACTGTTAGAGCTCATCTGACTAAAACCCAGTCCAGCCCGCATCTGCCAGTGCATTGTTGTTCCTCAGCCAGTCCAATCTGAACCCGTGGTTCCAGTGTCCCTACAGTGCCTGCCTGCATTCTTCATCCCTCCTTTGGGACTTAGCAGCCTACCCGCTCTAGGGGGTCAGCTGCCACCCTTTGTAGATCAGTCCTGGAGTAGTACCTGGTGCCACCACCTTGTCCCTCCTTGGATTGCAGTTTTCACCTGCTGCCACTAATCCAAGTTGGTATTTGGTAGGCCATCTGGTTTCCAAGCTTTCTGAGGGATACAGCACAGTAGTTCCACCACCTTGTCCTTTACAGTCTCCATCTGCTCGGTTAGCTGTAGTGCAAGAGGCGTTGATCCCCATTATACTAGTTCTACTCTGTTGCAATTGATGCCACTTTGTTGGTGCCTGCCATTAATTTTTGTAAATGTGTAGACACCTGGTTGGGTATCATTCATATGTGTTGCATGTAGCAGTAGGCTTCCGAGACCGGCAGGCCTCCCCCTCTTTGAGTCAACTACCCGTGTTACTATCCTTAGATTTTTGTGACAATAGTAGTCTACAAAACTAATATTTGTGTCACCTGAGTGTGGCTAAGCTTCAAAGCAGGTTGAGCTGTTGCATGTGGTATCAGGGCTTCCAGTACAGCAGGCCCACACCAATGCCTCACCTCATTTTAATTAGTTATTTATTTATTTTACTGATTTATATAGTGCCTTTAATTCCACAGTGCTTAGTTTACAGACATTATTGGCACTGTCCCCGATGGGGCTCACAATCTTACTTTAACATTCATTTGAAAGCATTGAAAGCTGATTGCTGCTGTGCCATGCTACAATTTGTACTGTGGGCGAATTGAGGCCACTTTCCTGCTGTGTCCCCATTATTTGATGTGTTTTGGCAGCTTTTGGGGCTGTTAGGTGTTGTGTATGTGTTTGTTATTGCCTCCCATTGACTTGTATGGGGTTCGGCTATGTTTGATGAATATTCAATGAACAAATGGGTCAATATTGCAAATTTGGTGATCGAAATCCCAACCGAACATCAAAATATTTGCTCATCTCTATCAGTAACACATTAGAAGAAATTTACATTGACCCAAATCTGCTGAAATAATCTCATTGTACTACTAGCATTCTAAGAATGGCTTTGGCAGTCTAATTTTTCTGCAAACCTTCTGATGCTCAGTAGCGATTTTGTGTGAGAGAAGCAGTCTGTTGTAGTTTATATCAACCATGATCAATCTTTTCCCATTAACTTTTATCTTTTTTTTACCCACCACATAGATTCAGTGGCAAGGTTACATTTGCAGGAAATGGAATAATCGTCAATATGCATCAAAAGAAGAAAAACATTTATGAAAATTAAGTGTTATATTTGGCAATGGATATATCAACATTGTTTGTCATAACACATTTATCTAATATTTCTCTGATGATTTTTTTGTTGAAACACAGCACTTTTTTGATTGAATCTGTTAACAAACAGACCCATCAAGCCCATTTCATAACACTCACCCATCATACAGTGTCTGTCGCACCCAAGTCGATGAACCAAGACGACGCTGTTTCCCATTTTATTCCTGGTAATTGAGTGCAAAGTAAAACCATCAGATGGAGCGCCAAGGGTTGTGAAAGTAATTAATGTCTATCCATTTCATCGGAGCCTGGAGATCAGGTGAAATCATACACAACGACCTTATACACTGAAACCTCAGTTTGCCTGTCAATAATCTGTTAATGTTACTGTGCAATGTCTACTGAGACCATAAAAACTCTCAAAAAACATTTTATGTTGTACAGAAAAGCTGAACGAGGCAGTCGAAATTTATTAGTCCATTTAATTCATCAGTAAGAAATGTTACTATACAATTGTATATGTGTTACTAAACTGTGCGCTTGTGCTGCATACACTGTTTACTGGTTTGTTTTTTTAAATCTTTTATTTATCATGCCAGATTTCTCACTAATAATAATGGTAATAATAAAATATTAATATTAATGATAAACAGCATAATATAATAAATATTAATAATAATTAAATAACTTTGTGTATATAATAAAGGTAATTAAGTATTGCTAGATAGAGGCCCGATGCTATTGCATTGGGAGGGCGGTAATGTCACAATGGGGGCAGGCTTTGCAGCATTGAGAATCTCTCCTCCCATGTGCTCACCCACCTATCCACTCTCTCTTTCCCCATGTGCTGACTTCTCCCGTTTGTGCTCTCTTCTTTGATCTGTCTACCCCATGTGCTATGCTGTGTTCTCCCCTCATGTGCTGTCTCATTTGAGCTGTCTCCCCCTGTGCTCTGTCTCTCTCACCCCTGTGTCTGACCATGTACAGAGCATACCACAGCTCCTGGGCAGGGGAGAAATCAAAAGACAATACTGACATTACAGTAGGAGATCGCAGAGGATACATTTTTTGAGGTAAAATATTGTTTAAAAGCAGTCAGTGAAATATTTTACTTCACAAAATGACTACTCTGTGATCCCCTGCTGCACTGTCAGTATTGTCTTTTGCTTCCTCCCCTGCCCAGGAGATGTGGTATGCTCCGTACACGGTCAGATACAGACAATTTTGAAAATTAACTTTCGTTCGTGGGAAAACCCCTTTAATGTGACCGGCTTCCTCTGCCTGTAGACACGTCACGCATATGCTGCCGGGATCAGCTGAATGATTCACTGCACCTGCACAGATTTTGCGCAGGCGCAGTGTGACGGTGTTCCGCTCGTGGTACTGTGCAAGAGGCTGTGTGAGTGTGTGTGAGAGTGTGAGAGTGTGAGTTTGAGTATGAGTGTGAGAGTGTGAGTGTGCATGAGAGAGTGTGAGAGTGAGTGTGAGAGTGGGAGTGTGTGAGTGTATGAGTGTGAGAGTGTGAGTGTGTGTATGAGTGTGCGAGTGTTAGTGTGTGAATGTGAATGTGTGAGTGTGACTGAGAGTGTGACTGTGAGTGTGTGACTGAGAGTGTGAGTGTGCGAGTGTGAGTGCTACCAAGTTGCTGATAGTACAAAGGCTCTGGAAAAGCTAAATGCGAGGAGCCCTCAAAATAAATCCAGCAATATCTGCACTCCCAAATTCAAATACCCCCTACCTTCTGTGTCTCAGTGTGCCTAAAAAACATTTAGCATCCATATGTTTAGCATTTCTGTAGTAATGAAAGCCTGACTAATTTACGGGTGTGTGTCTCTAGAAGTATGAGCTGGGCATAACATATTGGTCACTACAGCGTACTGGTCAATACAACATACTGGTCAACACAATATACGAGCACTACAAGCGTAGTTTTTAATTTTCACTCAGCAACATCCACTGCTGCTTGTTTCTGTAAAACACCCAACGAGTCATAATCATCACTACACCTGTAGATATATACCCAAATATGCAATTTCTTCTTTTACCCTTGTTGAAATGGCAATTTTTTGTAGGGAAAATGTAAACTATTTATTTTCATGGCTCAATGTTATAAATCTCTGTGAAGCACCCTAGGGTTCAAGTTGCCCACCACAGGTATAGTTTCCAAAAATGGTATCAATTGTGGCCTTTTTCTACTGTTTAAGCACATTAGGGACTCTTCAAAAGGGGCATGGCATCTGCTAATTATTCCAGTAAATTCTGTATTCAAAAAGTCAAATGGCAGTCTTTCCATTCTGAGCTCTGCCATGTGCCCAAACAGTGGTTTTCCCTCACATATGGGGTAATAGCATGCTCAGGAGAAATTGCACAGCAAATTTTGGTATACATTTTTTCCTGTTACTCTTGCAGAAATAATAAAATTGGGTTTAAAGTAAAATTTTTGTGAAAAAAGTTAATTGTTCATTTTTTCTTTCCACATTCCATTATTTCCTGTGAAGAACCAAAAGGGTTAATAAACTTCTTGAATGTGGCTCTGAACATATTGAGGGGAGGGGAGAGCAGTTTTTAAAATGGTGTAACTTTTGGGCATTTTCTGTCACATATGCCCCTTAAAGCCACTTCAAATGTGATGTGGTCGCTAAAAAAATGGTTTTGTAAATGTTATTGGAAAAATGACAAATCGCTGGTCAATTTTGAACCCTTCTAACTTCATAACAAAAAAATTATGTTTCAAAACTTGTGCTGATGTGAGGTAGACATGTGGAAAATGATGTTTATTAACTATTTTCATGACATATCTGATTTACGGGGATAACAATTAAAATTTTAAGAATTGCACTTTTTTTGTCAAATTTCCCTTTGTTTCACAAAAAAATACAAGTCACATCGAATAAATTTCACTGCTATCATGATGTACACTATGTGACAAGAAAACATTCTTAGAATCAGTTGGATCCATTGAAGCGTTCAGAGTTATTACGACATAA
Organism: Dendrobates tinctorius; assembly: GCF_039654945.1. Classification (NCBI taxonomy): domain Eukaryota; kingdom Metazoa; phylum Chordata; class Amphibia; order Anura; family Dendrobatidae; genus Dendrobates; species Dendrobates tinctorius. Next base: position 4,528,650 of record NW_027361828.1, on the reverse strand, counting down.
ATTTACCCTGGTCAGAACTGCCAAATTTGCCCAGGTCATGAAGGTGAAAATAGACTTGGGGAGTGAAAGGTAGAGATGAGTAAACTTGTTTCGAAAATGTTCACCAATCTTAAATTTGGCACAAACATAGCACATTCAGATTCGTGTTTGGATTCCATCCACAACGTCATAACACATAGTTTTCTCTGATTGGCTGCAGAAGTCATATGTCCCTCTCCATATAAAAATTGGACATCTTGTTTTGTTGGCACCATTTTATCAGTGTAACAGGGCAGAGAAGATGCTCCTGCTTCTGCTGCAAGTGAGCGTATCATTTAGTTAGCTAGGATCCTGTCCTGTGTGAAATCAATCTTCAAGCATGTAACTAGACTGTGCTTAAACTGCGTTGCAGTTAGGAGGCCTCATTTGCTAATCCAAATCAGTTGGGCTAAAACTGTGTTGCAGTGATGAATCAGGAGGCCCCATATGCTAATCTAAATATAGGGGTTCAGCCAGGAGGTCCTATGTGCTTATCCAAATCATTTGGGCTAAAATTGTGCTGCAGTCAGGAATCAGGAGGTGCCATTTGCTAATCTAAATTGTTAGGCCTAATATTGAGGTTCTGCCAGGCGGCTCTATCTGATAACCCAAATATTTTGGGGTAAGATTGCGTTGTAGTGAGGAATGAGGAGGTCCCGATTGCTCAGTAGAATCGTTCATCTCAATATAGTAGTTCAGCAAGGAGGCCCTATTTGCTAATGCAAATTGGAAGAGATAAAACTGTGTTGTCTTGACTCAGGAGGCTTCATTTGCTAATCTAAATTGTTAGGCCTAATATTAGGGTTCATCCAGCAGGCCTTATTTGATAATCCAAATCTTTTGGGCTAAAACTGTGTTGCACTGAGGAGCGAGGAGGCCACATTTGCTCATCAAAATTGTTCGTCCTAATACAGCAGTTCAGCCAGGAGGCCCTATTTGTTAATTCAGATCAATTGGGCTAAAACTGTGTGGCAGTGAGGAATCAGGAGGGTCCATTTCCTCATCAAAATCATTAGGCCTAATATTGGGGTTCAGCCAAGAGGCCCTGTTTGCTTAGCCAAATCCTTTGGCCTAAAACTGTGCTACAGTCAGGAGGCCCTATTTGCTAATTTCCAAGTTGTTTGTGCTAAAACTGTATTTCAGTCAGGAATCAGGAGACCACATTTGCTAAATCGTTAGGTCTAAGAGTGTTGTACGGGCACACTAAGAAAAGTGGAGGTGATACTGATGAGACTCAGATACAAGTGGTGCATGCAGACTGTACTGTGCTGTCAGGGGAAGAAGAGGAGAGTGACTCTCAGGGAGAGCATTGGGAGGAAAGAGAGGATGATGATGAGGTTGTAGATCCCTCTTGATGTGAACCCAAGGAGGTTACATTGCAGCTTCATGCATAGACACGGAGTGATGCAGCCATGACAAGCAATGCATTCTCAGCCTCAACTCTTGTTGTGGCCTCCACCGGTTGCAAGTCTGCAGTTCCCTGTGGCAGCAGCAGTGGTTGCCTAGCCTAGGCCTTTTTTGAGACCACAAGGGATGACCCAACTCACATTATCTGCCAACTTTGCAAATGATTACTCAGTAGAGGCAAAAATTTCAATAATTTGACTACCTCAAATATGAACCGGCACATGCGCAATTAACATGACTTAATCTCTGGGAATCACACTGCTCTAAAATGCACACTAGCAGGCTTTGCATTCCACCAGCCATCCCATCAACTGCATCTGCTACTTCATCCTCCTCTGGCATTGTGGCAAGTGTTTTCACACAAATCTCCGGTCGCAGAACCTCTATTTCTTTACCCTCTAGAGTCGGGGTGATTGAGAGCCTGTTAGCTGTTACAGAAGTGGAGATTCCTGCTGTTCTTTTTTCACCAAGAACACTGCATCTTTCTCAATCCACAATAACATCTCCACCAGCACTTCACTCACAGTCCAGCAGTTTGTCGTGTTCACCCTACTCCACCCGCACAGCAGGCAGCCATCGGTCCCAAAGTTGTGGTCATGTAAAATAATGTTTCCTCCTACACATGCCAAAGCTAAGAACTTGAACTCCACTATTTCCAATCTATTGGCCACGAAAATGATGCCTTTCTGCCTGGTGGATACAGACGGTTTCCAAAACTTGATGGCTGTCGCAGTCCCCCAGTACCAGTTGCAGAGTTGCCATTACTTCTCTAAGAAAGCTGTGCCTGCGCTACACCAGCATGTCGCAGACAACATCACCCGTTCCTTGACTAAATCTATGTCTGCTAGGGTGCATTTTTCTCTTCTGACACTTGGATATGTATACATGGGCAGGGACATTACATCTTGCTGACTGGGAACTGGGTGCAGGAGCTGTAGACTGTGGGAGAATCCCTGATTTACATAGGACCGGCAATCCTCGGTGTCAGCAGGACGTGTTCCATCCCAAGATCTGACTGGATCCCGACTTCCACTATGCTAACCCAGTGTGCCATTAGCGAGATGTACCATCCCTGCCCACAAGCACTTGTCCACGTGTCTGTGGTTAGGTGGACTTTCCCAGTAACAGCATTGTTGAGGGCACGGGTAATGTTGTGGGATTCGTGCTTATGTAGTTCCAGGAAAGCACAAATACTAGTGGCTGGGGACCAAGTACCTTTGGATGGCCGCGGCCATCAGGTTGCGGAAAACTTCCATTTCCATGAGCCTAAAGTGCAACATTTTGAGCACAAGCAGATGAGAAATGTGTGAATTTAGTACTGCGGCCAGTGGGGCGTTGGCTGCATAGTTCCGCTTGTGTTCCAAGGACTGGGGTATGTTCACCTGAAAGCTGCTCTGGGACAAGATGTGGATGTGATTGATGATGGTGCTATTTGAGTGTGTGCAATGACAGGTGCAGGGCAGGAGGAATCTTCACAGGCACCATGGACAAGGAATTGTCTTCCATGCACAACAATGGAAGAAACAGTGGTGTCACTCGCAGACAGAGTTCCTGGACCTTATTGTTCGGCCCACAAAGTCTGGTGCTTTGCTGCCATGTGCCTGATCATGCTGGTGGTGGTCAGGCTGGTAGTTTTGCTACCCCCGCTGATGTGGGCATGGCAGGTGGTGCAACTGGCCTGTTTGGGGTTATCGGCAGAGTCTTTAAAAAACAACCAGACTCGGGAACACCTAACACTTGTACTGGCAACTTCAGTTGTGTTGGTGTTAAAAGGAACGGTTGCCTATCTACTGTTTGCAGCCACCACACTGCTTCTTCCTGCCTGTTGGGGTGCTACGCCTCCCTCCCCCTATGTGCTGCTGTCCTCGCTCTGCATGTCCACCTGCCAGGTTAGGTAAGTTACTATATCATCCACCACCTCCTCTTCCAGTTCCGCACCCTGGTCCTCCCCCTGACTTTCTGGCAATTGTGTCTCATCATCGTCCACCTCTTGTGACACATTTCCTCCATCGCCTTTGTGTGAATGTTGCTGCTTAAATATTTGGAAATCGCTACATGCGATCTCCTCTTGCCCCACTTCAAGTGCACCGGAAGAGAGGCCCAAATCTCTAAATGGAAAAGTGAACAGCTCTTTGGTGTGCCCAAGTGTTGGATCAGTTGTCTCCAGGTGCTCTGCATAGTGGGAGGAAGGAGGATAATGGTGAGGAATATGCAGTCCAGACTCACAGCTACTGAGACTTGACCGTGTGGAAGACAGGGTGGTGGTGGTGGCGGCAAAGTGACTGGAAGCATTATCCGCTGTACAACCAACAACCTTTTGACACTGCTCTTGGTTCAATAGTGCTGTGCTGCTGCAGTCTCCTAGTAATTATGACAGGAAGGTCGAGTGAGAAGATGAGGGTGTTTGTTGTGGCTCAATTTCAGCTTGCCCACGTTCTTGGCCTCACCCTCTGCATGCACCATCACCATCACATCCAGTTCCCTGTCCCTTGCCATGCGCCTTGGCTATTTTAAATGGACTACAATATTTTGCATGTTCACTAAAAATGACTGACTTTGGAATGAACTTATATGTGATCAGTGTGCGGGAATAACAAAGTTTAAAATATCTGGCCTGTAGGTAACACATTTTTTTTGTAAGCAAACTGGTGTCAATAACAAGGCTAAGGCTGGTTTCACATTAGCGTTTTTTAGCTCATCACATCATCCGCGTCCATGTTTAACATGGCGGGCGCATGGTCTAGAGTTTGCATGCGGGTTTTTTTTAGTGTGCGCCTAGGTGCGCCCGATGCAACCTGTTGCATTTTTGGGTCCGTCCAATGGTGTAAAAAAACCGCATGCGCACGCTAGCGCACGGAATGCGCTAAAATAGCACATTGCATTTGAAATAGCATGCGTTTTAAGAGTTTACATGGCTACAAACTGGTTAAAACGCATGCGCCTAAAAATGCAAACACATGCAAAACGCATGATGCATTTTTGCATGCGTTTCTATTGCGCACGAAGTGCAGCACTAAAAAGCGCTAATGTGAAACTAGCCTAGGATGCAGGAAAAACAGTTCAATTGAGCCAAAAAAAACCCAATTTTTAGCCCACGGATAAAAGAGGCTTTAAATTACCTGACCTGTATTTTTTTAAAAAAAGCAGCAAAATAGTGTGAATTACTAGGCTAAGACACAGCAAAAAAAAGTTCAATGGAGCACAAAAAATGCAACAATTTTTAGCCCACAGATAGGTGAGGCCTGTGATGGAGTTCCCCCAATTTAATTACCTGGCCTGTATTTGTTTAAACAGCAAAAGAGTGTGAATAACTAGGCTAAGACACAGCAGCAACAGCTAATTTGAGCCAAAAAAAGCCTCAATTTTTAGCCCACAGATAGGTGAGGCCTGTGATGGAGATCCACCACTTTTAATTACCTAGCCTGTATTTTATTTTAAACTGCAAAAGAGTTGAATAAAGAGTTTAAGACACAGCAACAACAGTTCAATTGAGCCCAAAAAACGCCCCAAATATTAGCACATAGATAGGTGAGGCCTGTGATAGAGATCCCCCTCTTTAAATTATCTGGCCTGTATTTTTTTTAAAAAACAGCAAAATATTGTGAATTACTGGACTAAGACACAGCAACATCAGTTCAATTCTGCCCAAAAAATGACTCAATTTTTAGTACACAGATAGGTGAGGCGTGTGACAGACATACCATACTTTAAATTATCTGGTCTGTATTTTTTTTAAACAGCAAAAGAGTGTGGATAAATAGGTAAGACACAGCAACAACAGTTCAATTCAGCCCAAAAATGCCCAAATTTTTAGCCCACAGATAGGTGAGGCCTGTGATGGAAATCCCCCACTTTTAATCATCTGGCCACTAATTTTTTTAAACAGCAAAAGAGTGTAAATAAATAGGCTAAGACACAGCAACAACAGTTCAATTGAGCCCCCAAAAATGCCCCAATTATTGGCCCACAGATAGGTGAGACCTACGACGGAGATTCCCCGCTTTAAATTATCTGGTCTGTATTTTTTCAAAATACAGCAAAATAGTGTGAATTACTAGGCTAAGACACAGCAAAAAACATTCAATGGAGCACAAAAAATGCCCCAATTTTTAGCCCACAGATAGGTGAGGCCTGTGATCAAGTTCCCCCACTTTTAATTATCAAGCCTGTATTTTTTTAAACAGCAAAAGAGTGAATAACAAGCCTAAGACACAGCAACAATAGTTCAATTGAGCCCAAAATGCCCCAATTTTTAGACCACAGATAGGTGAGGCGTGTGATGGAGATACCAGACTTTAAATTATCTGTCCTGTATATTTATAAACAGCAAGAGTGTGAATAACTAGGTTAAGACAAAGTAGCAACAGTTTAATTAAGCCTTAAAAATGCCCCAATTTTTAGCCCACATATAGGTGAGGCCTGTGATGGAGATCTCCCGTTTTATATATCTGGACTGTGATTTTTAAAACATCAAAAGAGTGTGAATAAGTAGGCTAAGACACAGAAACAACAGTTCAATTGAGCCCAAAAAATGCCACAATGTTTAGACTACAGATCATAGAATCATAGAATCATAGAATCGTAGAGTTGGAAGGGACCTCCTGGGCCATCTGGTCCAACCCCCTGCTCAAAGCAGGATTCGCTAAATCATCCCAGTCAGATGCCTGTCCAGCCTCTGTTTGAAGACTTCCATTGAAGGAGAACTCACCACTTCTCGTGGCAGCCTGTTCCACTCATTGATCACTCTAACTGTCAAAAAGTTTTTTCTAATATCTAATCTGTGTCTCCTCCCATTCAGTTTCATCCCATTGCTTCTAGTCTTTCCTTGTGCAAATGAGAATAAAGTTGATCCTTCTACAATGTGACAGCCCTTTAGATATTTGTAGACAGCTATTAAGTCTCCTCTCAGTCTTCTCTTTTGCAAACTAAACATTCCCAAATCCTGCAACCTTTCCTCATAAGACAGGGTTTGCAGACCGGTCACCATTCTGGTCGCTCTTTTCTGAACTTGCTCCAGTTTGTTGATGTCTTTTTTAAAATGTGGTGCCCAAAACTGGACACAATATTCCAGATGAGGTCTGACCAAAGAGGAGTAGAGGGAAATAATGACTTCACGTGATCTAGACTGTATGCTTCTGTTAATACATCCTAGAATTGCATTTGCCTTTTTTGCTGCTGCATCACACTGTTGACTCATATTCAGTCTGTGATCTATTAGTATACCCAAGTCTTTTTCACATGTGCTGTCACTTAGCCCTATTCCTCCCATTCTATATATGCTTTTTTCATTTTTATTGCCCAGATGTAGTACTTTGCATTTCTCCCTGTTAAAAACCATTCTGTTAGTTGCTGCCCACTTCTCCAGTTTATTTAAATCTTTTTGAATCCTCTCTCTCTCTTCTCTAGTATTAGCTATCCCTCCTAGCTTTGTGTCATCAGCAAATTTGATCAGTTTACCCTCAATTCCTTCATCTAAATCATTGATAAAGATGTTGAACAATACAGGGCCCAGGACAGAGCCCTGTGGTACCCCACTTGAGACATTCCTCCAACTGGATGTGCAGCCATTTACGACCACTCTTTGGGTCCGATCACTAAGCCAGTTATGAATCCACCTAACAGTTGCCTTGTCCATTCCATACTTAGTCATTTTTTCAATAAGGATTGTATGAGAGACTTTGTCAAATGCTTTGCTGAAGTCAAGATATACTATATCTACAGCATTTCCTTGATCCACCCAATCAGTGATACCATCATAGAAGGAAATTAAGTTAGTCTGACATGTCTTATTAGTTACAAACCCATGCTGACTCTGTTTAATCACTTCATTCTTATCCAGGTATTGACATACATGTTGTTTAATAATTTGTTCAAAGATCTTTCCTGGTATAGAAGTCAGACTCACCGGCCTATAGTTGCCTGGGTCCACCTTCTTCCCCTTTTTGAAGATAGGAACAACATTTGCTCTTCTCCAGTCTTCTGGCACTTCTCCTGTTCTCCAAGAATTTTCAAAGATTATGGAGAGGGGTTCAAAAATTTCTTCTGCTATCTCCTTCAGTACTCTGGGGTGTAGATAGGTGATGCATGTGATGGAGACACCAAACTTTAAATTAACTGACCTGTATTTTTTTAAAACAGTAAAAGATTGTGAATAACTAGACTAAGACACAGCAACAACAGTTAAATTGAGCCGAAAAAATGCCCCAGGTTTTAGCCCACAGATAGGAGAGGCCTGTGATGGAGATCCCCCACTTTTAATTATCTGGCCTGTATTTTTTTTTCAACAGCAAAAGAGTGTGAATAAATAGGCTAAGACACAGCAAAAAAAAGTTCAATTGAGAACAAAGAAATGCCCCAATTTTTAGCACATAGATAGGTGAGGTGTGTGACGGAGACACCAGACTTTAATTATCCGGCCTGTATTTTTTTTACAGCAAAATTGTGTCAATAAGTAGGCATAGACACTGCAAAAAATATTCAATGGTGCCCTGAAATGGCACAATTTTGAGCACAATGATAGGCGAACCATGACAAAACCCAGTGTAAAATATCTGCCCTGTAGGTAAAGATTTTCTTTAAGCAAACTGGTGTCAAGAACTTGTATAAGACACTCCAAAAATATTTTATAGTACCACAAAAATGGCAGAATTTTATGCGCACTCAGATGTGATCGCTGTGAACCCCTGTTTTAAATAGCTGTACTATGGAAAGGATCTGGCTGTATTTGGCAGTGCCAACAAGAAAATGCAGGAAAAAAAGTGAGCTCTGGATGGCTTTTAAATAAAATACTCAGGATTAAGATGCAAAAAAAATATTCCTGGCCACTGATACCGGGGACTTTGTATTTACTGTCAATATATGTAATAGGCAGCAGCAGCAGCAGCAGACATTAATGGAATGGACCCTTTTGCTGTATGCAATAAAGTAAGCCACATACACTGACTGCCTGAATAACACTGATATCTATAGACTCACATACACTGCCTGCTACCTAGCACAGATATATATATATAGCCACATACACTGCCTGCCTACCTATCATTGATATCTATATACCCGGTCATAATTAGTCCTTAGAAGGACTGTTGTTTTAGCTGGATTTGGGGATTCAACAATGGTATACCCACAGTAAGTGATACCCTACCTATTCTGTCCCTATCACTGCAGAAACACTCCCTACACTGGTGATTCCAGAACTGACTGTGACAAGCAGTGCGGCACTAGGTCTGATATAGACCTGATGACACTGCGTGGCCAGCAAATCACTGTAATGAAACAACCAGCATGGCTCCAAAACTACAGTGCATGGCAGGCAATCCCTACATGTTGATTGGCATTCTAAAGAGCGCCAAACATGCAGGGCGGAGACCCGAGGACATGCCGAGGTAACCCGGAAATGCTCAGTGCTCGCCGAGCATCGCGAGCATTGCGATGCTCGGGCGAGTACCAAGCATTATCGAGCATGCTCACTCATCACTAGTGTTCAGCGCCTCTTCCTCTGAACTGCACACTTCACTATGAGGCTCTGCGAGCCATATGGGATCAAGGATCTCATAATCTCCTGCATCTTCAGCAATGATCCCTGCCCTCCTTGATGGTTGGCACTTTGCAGAAAGCCACATCAGTTTTCACCTATGTTTCTTCATTCACAGAGATGTGCTGCGGTGGACTGTGTGCACTGATCCTTAGATGTTTTCATTCTCCGACACAAGGAGTGGTTGGGAATCAGTGCACTCAGTCAATTTCCATTTCTTGGGGCAGGGCCAGGTGGATGGGACACAAAACTGAAGTCAGATAACTCATCAAACAGAAGAAGAGACTGCTGCATGACTTGGCACTCAGATTTTGTGATCTGCAAGGAGGTGAGGTGGGCTAAGATCCTCAGGTGCCAACTGAACACTTTCTGCAGTGTACTTAGTGTAAGTAATGTGAAGAAACTGGAGGCACTCTCAGTCATCCTTTCTAACATGGACTTCACATATTCTGGCCACACCATTCATTCTGTGGTACTGAGGTCTACTAAATAATGACAAATGTCATGGACACATAGCATGGACACATAACAAGAGCAGATTGACTATGTCTTCTCCCTGCAGCAGCTACACCAGCAGCAGCACCATGTCTACATTCCCTATTTGCTGCAAACAGGACTGCCATCAGGCAGTTCTGCCCTGGCTAGCATATGGGGCTCGATGAATAGTGGTCCCCATATCTTCATCAGGCACCAGCAGCAGGCTCCTGCCAGATTGGCCTGAACGGCAATAATAAAAAGTTACCAGACAATCAGAGGCTGGCATCTGATGTCAGTGCACACGTACACACTTGAAGTGTCTGGGGTGGAACGTCGGGGCAGGAGCGCGGCCAGGTAAGGCGAAAGTGTTTTTTTATTTTTATTGAAAGTGCAAGCCCGGGACAGAATGGAGACACAGGGGGCAGGATGGGAGACACAGGGGCAGGATGGAGACTCAGGGGCAGAATAGTGACACAGGGGGCAGGATGAAGACATGGGGCAGGATGGAGAAATGGGGGCAGGATGGAGACACAGGGGCAGTATGGAGACAGATGGGGCAGGAATATGGGGCAGGATGGAGACAGATGGGGCAGAATGAAGACAGATGGGCAGGATGGAGATACATGGTGCAGGATCATGGGGCAGGATGGAGAAACATGGTACAGGATCATGGGGGTGGATGTATATGATAGAGAGAGATGGAGCAGGACCATGGGACAGATGGGGAAGGATCATGGGACAGATGGGGCAGGATCATGGGACAGAAGGGGCAGGATCATGGGACAGATGGGGCAGGATCAAAGGACATCACATGGGGGCAGCATAGATACTCATGAGGGCAGGATGAGAGAACATATCGTTGGAGCCAGGAATGAGGCACATGTGGGCCAGGATGGGGGATATTATTATCATAGGGGCTAATTAAGGGATATTATTACTGCAGTGATGTAATTAATTTATTTTTTCAGGATTTGGTTTTAAATGGGGGCGGTCCTGTTACTGTGGAGAGTGACACTATGTCACCTTTTTTGATCATCTGGTGTAGTGTAGAAGTTGGGAAAAAGTTAAGTAATGTGCTCTTCTACAAGCCGTGCTCTAGATAACTGTGTTATTTCCTGCAGAGATGAACCCTGGCTGGAAGAAGTGATGGTGGTCTGTGCTGGATGAAGATGAAAAGTGAAGATGAAGGACTTCACGTGGAGACATCATTGGTGAGTTAATGTGTTACCTGCACACTAACACTATACACTGTACACTATATACAGAGATCCTGTGTATAATGTCACTGGTGATCACTGTATTACCTGCACACTGACACTATGTACAGAGGTCCTGTGTGCAATGACACCATCTATCACTGTATTACCTTTACACTGACACTATATACAGAGTTCCTGTGTATAATGTCATTGATCACTGAACAACCTGTACACTGATACTGTATACAGAGCTCCTGTGTATAATGTCACCAGTAATCACTGCATTACCTGTATTACCTGTACCATGACACTGTATACTAAGTACAGATCTACTGGGTATAATGGCACTTATGGTGATAGTAGTATTATGGTTTTTTTTATTAATGATCAGTATTGTAGTATTCAGTCACTATGTGGTGATAACACGTTGTCTGGCCATGGTGTGGCGGTATTTGTTGTATTTTCTTATATTTGGTCACTATGTGGTGGTAATATGTGGTCTGGACATGGTACGGTGGTATTTGCCCCTTGTATGTGATATTATCCAGTCACTGTGGTGGTAATATGTGATATGGTCATGTGAGATGGAATTTGTCTCTTGTATGTGTGCATAAAGGCTGAGTGAGTTTCTGTGATCCAGACAGACTGACATTTCTGGATTGTGAGTCATCTTGAAATCAAAAGAATTGTCAACGGATCTGTGGGAAAAGGTAGTTGAAATGTATAAAACAGGAAAGGGATACAAAAGGTATCCAAGGAATTGATAATGCCAGTCAGCAGCATTCAAACTGTGATTCACAAATGGAAAATCAGGGGCTCTGTAAAAACAAAACCACGGTCAGGCAGACCAACAAAAATTTCTCCCAAGACTGCCAGGCAAATTGTTCAGGATGCAAAGAAAAACTCACAAGTAACATCAGCTCTCCAAAAACTAGCAGTATGGCTGTTTCAAGATGGGCAATAAATAGGCCCTTGAAGAAAAATGGGCTGCATGGTTGAGTCAACAGAAGAAAGCCATTACTTCGCAAATGCCACAAGGTATCTCACCTACAATGCGCAAAACAGCACAGAGACAAGCCTCAAAACTTCTGGAACAAGTTAATTTGGAGAGATGAGACCAAAATTGGACTTTCTGGCCACAACCATAAAAGTTACATTTGGAGAGAGGTCAACAAGGCCTATGATGAAAGGAACACCATTTCTACTGTAAAGCACAGAGGTGGATCACTGATGTTTTGGGGATGTGTGAGCTACAAAGGCACAGGAAACTTTCTCAAAATTGAAGAAAAGATGAATGCAGCATGTTATCAGCAAATACTGGTGGCAAATTTGCAATCATCAGCCCAGAAGCTGCACATGGGACGTATTTGGATTTTCCAACATGACAATGATCCAAAACACAAGGCCAAGTCGACCAGTCATTGGCTACAGCAGAACAAAGTGAAGTTTCTGGAGTGGAAATTTCAGTCACCTAACCTCACTAACATTGAGCAACTCTGGGGAGATCTCAAGCGCACAGTTCATGCTAGACAGGCCAGGGACTTACAGGAACTTGAGGCTTTTTGCCAAAAAGTGTGGGCAGCTTTGCTATCTGTGAAAATAAAGAACCTGATCCACAACTACCACAAAAGGCTTCAAGCTGTCATTAATGATAAAGGGGGCAATACATGGTATTAAGAAATGGGGTATGTGAACTTTTGATCAGAGTCATTTGGATGTGTTGAGTTGTCATTATGATTTAAAAAGAGAAAACACAGTGGTTTGACAATAAATGGCTTCAGCCAACCACTAACCATGAGTGGATAAAACGGTTTGGTGTCATCATTCACATTCTCAGAAAAAAGGCCAAGAAAGCAAAAATTCTGCTGGGGTATGTAAACTTTTTAACACAACTGTAAATAGCATAGAGCAATAGGATTTACTGCCTCACTGTACAACTTTTATATGGCACAGCAAAACAGGATTGCATTCATCAGAGTTTTTTATGCAACAGAGCAATAGGATTTTTATTTGACACAGAGAACAAGGTTTTGACGCAACAGAGCAAGGAAGAGTTGTACTTCACCATGGGGGGGTGGCTTAGCCCCCACGTGGCTACGATTGCTCTGATTGGCTGTTAAACGTGAAACAGCCAATCAGAGCGATTTGTAATATTTCACCAATGAAATTTGGTGAAATATTACAATCCAGCCATGGCTGAAGCTGCAATAGCATCTGCCATGGCTGGAGACCGAGATCTGACCCCCCACACATCGACTGGTGGGGGCGATTGGCCCCCGCCACCGATTGATGGCGGCAATCTGCCAGTGCCGTCATCATCTGCTAACCTTCCCCTTCCCTCTGCTCCCCCCACCATCTGATCCCCCGTCACCCCCCGGTACCTCCTATGTCCCTCTAGCCATCCCGATGTCCCGACATCCCGGATCATGGATGCCACCATCTTGGAAAATGGCGGGGACATGCGCAGTGCGCCCGCCGGTATCTGCCGGCTGCAGATTCATTCATTCATTCATTTTGATCACTGTTATAAACTTTCACAGTGATCAAAATAAAAAAAGTAAATAAAGCTCCCCTTTATCACCCCCATAAGTAGGCACAAATAATAAAATAAAGAAAATATTTTTATTTTTCCATTAGGGTTAGAATTAGGGTAAGGGTTGGAATTAGGGTTAGGGTTGGGGTTGGAATTAGAGTTAGGATTAGAATTAGGGTTAGGGTTGGAATTAGGGTTAGGGTTGGAGTTAGTGTTAGGGTTGGGTTGGGGTTGGGATTAGGGTTAGGCTTGTGGTTAGGGTTAGATTTGGGATTAGGGTTAGGGGTGTGTTGGGGTTAGGGTTGTAGTTATGGTTATTATTAGGGTTGGGATTAAGGCTAACGGTGTGTTGGGGTTAGGGTTGGAGTTAGAATTGAGGGGTTTCCACTGTTTAGGCACATCAGGGGGTCTCCAAACGCGACATGGCGCCACCATTTATTCCAGCCAATTTTGCATTCAAAAAGTTAAACAGTGCTCCCTCCATTCCAAGCCCCGACATCTGCCCAAACAGTGTTTTACCGCCACATATGGGGTATCAGCGTACTCAGGAAAAATTGCACAACAACTTTGGGGGTCTAATTTCTCTTGTTACCCTTGGGAAAATAAAAAATTAGTGGCTAAAAAAATTATTTTTGTGGAAAAAAATTATTTTTTGCTTTCATGGCTCTGCGTTATAAACTTCTGTTAAGCACTTGGGGGTTCAAAGTCCTCACCACACATCTAGATAAGTTCCTTGGGGAGACTAGTTTCCAAAATGGGGTCACTTGTAGGGGATTTCCACTGTTTAGGCACATCAGGGGCTCTGCAAACGTAACATGATGCCCGCAGACCATTCCATCAAGTTGGCATTTCAAAACATCACTACTTCCCTTCGGAGCCCCGACATGTGCCCAAATAGTGGTTCCCCCCACATATGGAGTACCAGCGTACTCAGGCCAAACTGGACAACAACTTTTAGGGTCGAATTTCTCCTGTTACCCTTGTGAAAAAAAAATTGCTGGCTAAAAATCATTTTTTTTAGGAAAAAAAATTACTTTTTATTTTCACGGCTCTGCGTTATAAACTTCTGTGAAGCACCTGGGGGTTCAAAGTGCTCACTATGCATCTAGATAAGTTCCTTAGGGGGTCTAGTTTCCAAAATTGGGTCACTTGTGGGGGAGCTCCAATGTTTAGGCACACAGGGGCTCTCCAAACGTGACATGGTGTCCGCTAACGATTGAGGCTAATTTTCCTTTCAAAAAGTCAAATGGCGCTCCTTCCCTTTCAGGCCCTGCCGTGTGCCCAAACAGTGGTTTTTGGCCACATATGAGGTATCGGTGTACTCAGGAGAAATTGCCCAACAAATTTTATATCCATTTTATCCTGTTAAACATGTAAAAATGAAAAAATTGATGTAAAAGAAAATTTTTGTTGGAAAAATTAAAATGTACTTTTTTTCCTTCCACATTGCTTTAGTTCCTGTGAAGCACCTGAAGGGTTAATAATCTTCTTGAATGTAGTTTTGAGTAGCGTGAGGGGTGCAGTTTTTAGAATGGTGTAACTTTGGGGTATTTTCTGCCATATAGACCCCTAAAAGTGACTTCAAATGTGAGGTGGTCCCTAAAAAAATGGTTTTGTAAATTTGGTTGTAAAAATGAGAAATCATTGGTCAACTTTTAACCATCATAACTTCCTAACAAAAAAAATTTGTTGCCAAAATTGTGCTGATGTAAAGTATACATGTGGGAAATGTTATTTATTAACTATTTTGTGTCACATAACTCTCTGGTTTAACAGAATAAAAATTCAAAATTTGAAAATTGCAAGATTTTCAAAATTTTCACCAAATTTCAGTTTTTTTCACAAATAAACGCAAAAATTATCAACCTAAATTTACCACTAACCTGAAGCCCAATATGTCACGAAAAAATGATCTCATTATTGCTATGATCCGTTGAAGCGTTCTAGAGTTATTACCTCATTAAGGGACACTGGTCAGAATTGCAAAAAATAGCTTGGTCAAAATAGGCTTGGTCATGAAGGGGTTAAATGGTACAGAGCAACAGGATTTTATGCCTCAGAGTACAAACAACAAAGCAATACAAGTTTGCCACAGAGAGCAAGGTTTTTACACAACAGATCAATAAGATTTTTTGCCAGAGAAAAGGGTTTTTATGCAACAGAGCAGTGAGATTTTCGTATATATGTACAAGGTTTATATGACTTGAAAACCATAGAATCACAAGGAGCATAAAGTCCAATATTATACAATAAATAATTTATTAACATATATGCAGAAAATAGACAGTACATAAGATGTTACAACAGGATCAGGTAATGAAAGCTAGGTCACTGATTACATATCTATATAAAGTGCTCAAGTGCCATAGGGATCAAGTATATAAATATATGCCAGAGAAATAACAATTCCCCAAAGTTGGAATGGGTCAAAAAAGGGTTACAAATTCCATATAGTATATACCAAGTGCTTACCCGTTAGCGGTATATATGTCAGGACCAAAGTCACCCGCCCCCGACGCGCATTTCGCTGCTCTTTTTCAAGGTTGCGGTACTGTGTGTCAGGCCAGGCCTGTCCTTATATACAATGCTTCAGCCGTTAGCAATAAAGGCGCGTAGTTCCGGTGCCGCCCCCGGAAGTTACATAACCGGAGGCATGGCAACAAGACGCCGCGAGCCATCTCAGTACAATGACGTCACTGACCCACCGCGTCAGTGCCCGCCGCCCCCAGCAATGCTCCGTGTAAGGAGCACCCGGAAGTAAGTGCACAAGCAAACCAGCTCATGAAGCACTGGAATATCCACCCGGAATATACCGCAATAGACTGTATGGTGTCAATAAAAAAGTGCCCCCAACAAATATACCAAAAACATAATATATGAATAATGTAAAAATTCATCAAAATTATATATACATCATAAATAATTCACCATAAATGACATTATACCCATAATGTGAAAGTGAAACATATGATAATACATAAATACAATATATAATGACAATTATTAACAACTAGATGGTGGCCTGATTCTATCACATCGGGTATTCTAGAGTCTCTGTTAAAATAAAAAATAGTGATATACTCACCTCCCGACAGCCCCCAGACTCTTTCTCGCTCTGCTGTTACCTAATGTAGTGTACTCCAGTTACACCCAGATCTGCAGTCACTGTTCTGCTGTTATCTAATGTATTGTACTCCAGTTACTTCCAGAGCTGCAGTCACTGTTCTGCTGTTACCTAATGTACTCCTGTTACACCCAGAGCTGCAGTCACTGCTCTGCTGTTACCTAATGTAGTGTACTCCAGTTACACCCAGATCTGCAGTCACTGTTCTGCTCTTATCTAAGGTATTATACTCCAGTTACTCCCAGAGCTGCAGTCATAGTTCTGCTCTTACCTAATGTATTATACTCCTGTTACAGCCAGAGCTGCAGTCACTGTTCAGATCTTACCTAATGTATTGTACTCCAGATACACCCAGAGCTGCAGTCACTGTTCAGATCTTACCTAATGTATTGTCCTCCAGTTATACCCAGAGCTGCATTCACTTTTCTGCTGTCACCTAATGTATTGTACGCATGTTACACCCAGA
Organism: Dendrobates tinctorius; assembly: GCF_039654945.1. NCBI lineage: Eukaryota > Metazoa > Chordata > Amphibia > Anura > Dendrobatidae > Dendrobates > Dendrobates tinctorius. The sequence goes on along the minus strand of NW_027361828.1, from coordinate 4,511,892 downwards.
GCTGCAGTCACTGTTCTACTGTTACCTAATTACCTAATGTATTGTACTCCAGAATATGTACAGGACTGTGCCTGTGTAATGAGCAACGCAGCAATTATGCCTTTAATGGCTGTAATGTGCCTGTACAATAAGCAATGCGGCCGTGTTGCCACGATGATTAAGCAACTGTCGCTGATTGGTCACGGCCTAACTGTCGCGACCAATCAGCGAGGTGGGATTTCCATTACAGACAGACAGACAAACAGAAATAGACAATTATATAGTATATAAACAATACCATACAAAGTAAAATTTTATAATAGTGCATTAATAGCAAATTATTGTAACCATATGTATATATAAACAATTATATAAGAAACAAAAAGTTCCATATAATAATATACTATATGGTACAGGTGAATTAATTAAATATACAGTCATCTTGCGAGATCGGATGGTCATTCTTCTAATCAAATAGATCATGCAAGGCCACAGTGTAGATTTATCTCTCCAAAAATCCAATCCGTAACATACATAATAACTGGAAACTAGAAAAAACGCACAGTTAATAAAAGAGACAAAACACCAAAAAGACACACATTAAAAGAAAACCAGGATGTTAAGGAAAACATTATTTCCTTAGAGAAACGAGCTAAAACTCAATTGCTCATTGAGACCTGCCGGGGCTACGGTATCAAGTACCACAATCCATCGGCATTGTCGTTGAGCGAGTACACGCTTGAGGTCACCTCCTCTGATGCCGGCATGAACCTGATCAATACCCCAAGCAATAAAGCCCGAAGCATTACAATTATGCTTGAGGTGAAAGTGCTTAGGAATGACCTTAAGAGTGTTAATGTCCAATACTTCTCGAGCAGCCTCAATGACCCTAATGTGCTCCCGTATCCTGATGCGCAGTTTCCATGATGCAAGACCGATATATATTAATCCACAAGGACAGGTAGCATAATACACCACAAACGTGGTTCTACAGGTAATATGTTCTATGATTTTAAAGACATTGAGGCCACTCGATGAAGAAAAAGACGTGGCCTTTTTAAGATTTTTACAGGCCAAATAATTACCACATGGGTAAAAACCAACTCTTGGTACACCCACACCAAACAGGCCAGGGGTATTTTTCACAAAGTGACTTCTGACCAAAGTGTCACGTAAATTTTGACTTCTGCATGCCATCATCAGAGGACGTTGTGGAAGACATTGACGTAAAAAAGGGTCTGTTGAAAGAACCGACCAATGACGGTTGAAATTCCTTCTCATCACATCCCACCTGTGATTAAAAGTAGATATAAATCGTAAATCCACTTCAGTTCTAGTAGATGGTGATTCACCCTTCCCCTTCCTCAAAAGATCAGCCCTAGAGGTATTCTTGGCTCTCCGATAGCCCCTCTTAATTGCCCGATTGCTCTAGCCCCTGTCCCTAAATCTCCCCGCATGGTCCACTGCCTGTCTTTCAAATAAAAAATCCGTACTACAGATCCTCCTGGCTGGAAGAAATTGGCCTACCGGGATGGAGCTGATTGTGGAGTGTGGATGGGAGGAGGACGCATGTAAGAGGGCATTCACAGAGGTCTCCTTGCGATATAGATCCGTATCCAACAGACCATTTTCCTGCACCCTTATTGTGACATCAAGAAAAGAAATCTCCTTTTCATGAAAAACATACGTCAGACGAATATTGGAATCATTGCAGTTCAATCCTGCCATAAAAGTGTGTAAATCAACAATAGGGCCCTGCCATATAAAGAGGATGTCATCAATATATCTGAACCATCCTATAATTTGGGGAGCGGCATGTGCGCCATCCAAAAACAAACCACGCTCCCAGAAACCCAAAAATAAATTTGCATAGGATGGCGTACAGGCCGCTCCCATTGCAGTCCCTTGTCTCTGTAAATAATATCTGTCTTTAAAGACAAAAAAATTATGAGTAATGACAAACTGCTACAATTCCAATATCAACTCACGCATGTCTGGGTCTAGATTGCTGCTTTCAAGGAAAAATCTGGAAGCCCTCATACTGTCCTCATGCCTAATACTCGTATAGAGTGCCTCTACATCCGCTGTGACAAGAACCATGTCCATATCCACAAACAGCCCATCCAGGCGGCGAAGAATGTCATTAGTGTCTCTGATGTGTGAGGGCAATGTCTCCACCTGAGGGTGCAGATAGTACTCTATAAACCTACATGTGGGATCACATAAGCCTCCCACACCAGAGACAATAGGACGGCCAGGAGGAGAGACCGGATCCTTGTGGACCTTTGGGAGGACATAAAATGTAGGTATGACTGGGGCCTGAACACACAATCCATTCAATACCTTTTTGGAGATGATGCCTCTTTCGAAAGCAATCTCCAAAATGCTGAACAATTGGCTCTGAAATGCACATAAAGGGCTATGTGGGAGCAACAAATAAGTGTCTTTATTGCGTAATTGTCGCATAGCCTCCCTTTCATATTTGTCTAATGGCCAAATGACCATGCTTCCCCCTTGTCTGCCGGTGTTATAATTACATCATCCCATTTTTTTATATCCTCAATAGCTGATCTCTCCGACAGGGTCAAATTATCCCTTTTGCCTTTATTGTCAATTGACCTGAGATCCTCCGTAACTAGACGAGTAAAGATCTCCACTTGGGGACATATCGACAAAAGGGGAACATGGTACACTTCGCCGCTATAGGGGGCAAAGGAACACTCACCGAAATGGGATTGAATTCACTTTCCAGTTCCTCCAATGTGTGTACAGCATCACGTTCCATATCAGTGAGCTCCTGATCGGTAGATGAACGCATATGTAAACGTCTAAGGATGATCTTTCTAGAAAAAAGGTGGAGGTCCTTCAATGCTGTGAAAAAGTTAAAATTATTAACAGGTGAAAATGATAGACCTAATTCCAGAACTGATTTCTGAGGATTAGAGAGAACATGATCTGAGAGATTAATTACCTCAAGAGTGCCAGTATGAGGTTTTTATCATTTTTTGGTGGAGTCACATTTTTCCTTTTATTTGTCTTTCCACCTTTCCATTTATATTCTCTCGTATGGTCTCTCCTATCCCAGAGTGTTCTAATATTTTCTGTACCTGAAGTTGAATCCTCAACAGATGAAATGGATGAGAAGGAAGCAGATCTCCCACGTGGTCTGTTCCTATTGCCATTAGATTGCCATCGGTACATACGATCCTGTTGGCGGTCATTCGCATCACGCTGGTATTTTTTGGACTGTCTTTGAACAATCTCAGACTCCCATTTTTTAAGTGAGACATCCAATTCCCTTGATGTAAGACCGATATATATTAATCCACAAGGACGGGTAGCATAATACACCACAAACGTGGTTTTACAGGTAATATGTTCTCTGATTTTAAAAACATTGCGGCCACTCGAAGAAGAAAAAGATGTGGTTTATTTGACAGAGCAAATGGATTTTTTCCTCAGAGTACAAGTTTTATATAGTACAGAGCCATTGGATTTTTTGCCTCAGTGTACAACATTTATATGGTACAGAGCAATAGAATTTTTTACCTCAGAGTACAAGGTTTATGTGGCACAAAGCAGTAAGATTTTTTTGTCACAGAGAGCAAGGTTTTTATGAAACAAAGGTTTATATAGCACAGAGCAATTGGATTTTTGGCTTCTGATTACAAAGTTTATATGGCAGAGAGCTATAGGATTTTTTGCCACAGATTACATGGTTTATACAGCACAGAGCAAAAAGGTTTTTTTGCCTCAGAATTCTAGGTTTTAAATGACACTGAGCAATTGGATTTCTTACCTCAGAGAACAAGATTTTTATGCAACAAAGCAATAGGATTTTTTTTTGCCTCAAAGTGCAAGGTAAATGGCAGTGAGAAATTGGTTATTTTGCCATAGAGAAAATGATTTTTATGCACTAGAGCAATAGGATTTTTTTTGCAGCAGAGTACAAGTTTATATGGCACAGAGTATTCTGTACCCGGGGCCTGTGGCTGCAAAAATGGCCCTGTGGGATGCTGGATCTCTTCACCTTACTTACAATTGGTGACGGTCGCAGATAGCTTAACTCAGCTGCTGGCACACATGTTATGAAGAATCCAGAAGAGACTTTGATTCCTTTAAGAATTCTTGTTGAATGCATACAAACAGCAGCAGGTAAAAAAACTTTCTTCAGACAGGCTGAAAGCACGTTTGCCTCTAATGAAGCCAAGATGGAGACTGAGACACAGGGGAAAGAAGAAGGAAGTGACATCACACCCAGAAGAGGGAAACAGGGAGTCAGAAGGAACAAACTTCATGGAAAGGGAGGATGCAAAACACAGGAACACATAGCAACAATAAAACAATATGAGAGACTGCAGTGCAGCATGTAAGATGTACAAGACAGTCTGTAAAATGTCTCATTCATGGAACATAACACTCCCCATCTGAAATCTATAGATTTCATAATTTTTATGATGTCCTCTGGAGATGTCACTGTAGACCTGAAAAACGAAGGGAAAACAAGCATGCAAGTAACAACAACAACAACAACAGTTGTAGTCCAATTGGCATGGTCCAATCTTCAGTTGGAGGCATGAAGTCCTCAACAGTGTAATAGTTCGAATCCAAACATAAACCAATCTTTAGATTGGGGAAGCTGCAACATGCAAACACTTCCACCAACCCAACAATCCGCTGGAGAAAGTTCAATGTTAGAATGTTCCAACACAGCTGGCGGTAGGCTCCCTGCCATGAGCTGTGTCCTTAAACAAGGACTTTCATGTGATGTCCTCCTTCAGCAATCCGTGACAAGTACCCCTTGTGATACTGTCTAGTGACCATATTCTTGGTGCACACATCAGATGATGAATTGCTCGGCATGTCTGATATCAGCAAAGGTAGGTTGTCCTCTACACATATGCAAGCCACAACACTCTGATGTCTTGTTACCGACAAAGGACTGGGTGATGTGAATAAGACAAGCTATGGCCCGCACGACAGCTGACCATCTTGAGAAGCGCTCAAAGCGGAGAGATCTCAGTTTCAATTTTGGCAACACAGAAGTGTAGTGAGTAGAAATGATTGGTCTGATCTCTTTGTCAGATTCTGGTTCCACCAGCTCGTAAATGTTGTTAAAGTCCCTTGAACTGGAATCCTCGTACAGGAGCCTTGGAGGTGACACCCATATGTTGTCATTGAGTTTAGACGCGGCGGTGAGTTTCGTCCCATGGTCAGCTGGATTCATGTCAGTAGGGACGTAGTACCACTGGTCAGTGGTAGAAAAGCTTCAGATACGCTCTACTCTATTGCAGACGTAGACATAAAATTGTTTTGTTTGGTTATAGATGTAAACAAGTACCACTTTACTGTCTGTGTAGAAGATAAATGAATCAATAGCAATGTCCATTTTGTCCTTTATAGCTTCAGCTAACTTCACTGCCAGAATGGCGGCACAAAGTTCGAGTCTTGGAACAGAGTGAGCAGGTTTCGGGGTTCGTTTTGCCTTACCAAGGATGAATCCACAATGCACCTTGTTACCTTCTTCCAAAGTCTTCTGGTAGGCTACAGCAGCTATAGCCTCTGTAGAAGTGTTGGAGAAAATGTGGACTTCTCTTCTGATGGTGGCTAAAAGGATGTCTGGGGAATAACAGTGTGGAACTTGGAAATGCTCTAAGACCTTCAGAGACTTCTTTCACGTCTCCCACCTGTTAGGCATCAGGTTTCTGCATCTGCTCTGCAGGAATCCACAGCCTCACATTCTGCGGTCTCCTGCTGTCTTTCTACTGCAGAGGAGATTTCTTTGCAGCAGACCGCTCCAGAGACTAAGTCCCTCTGTGCTCCTACTGGGCATGCTCACAAGACGTTCTCCCATTGGAGATCGGGAGTCATGTGCCCAGGTCCTGTTCCAGATCTCATTGTTCCATCTCAGAGATCTGGAAGGTCCTGCACAGCTATAAAGAGTGCGCATGGCCGTTCCGCCATGCGCTAGTATAGACTATAGACTATGTGTGAATGGTGACGGATGTATGGTTCTGGTGACTGACTCATTATAAAACCCCTTCCCTCTGATATTACACATGTGGATAGGGAAATAGTTTACCAGTCAGCACCAGTCAGTGGCAAGCCTTAAGCCACTGTGCACACCGCACCGCTACGCTAGCATCCGACATTGCACTTGCTTTCTGGCTTTGTGATTGAGCGGCAGTGTCCTGCGCTGTGCTGCAGTTGCAGCCCTTCTTGGTGTTCGCAGAAGCGATGCCGCACACACGGTAGGTCTAGAGGGATGCAGCTCCTCTGTCTTGGGTCCTGCTCTTGTGACCAGATACCGAGTGTGCATTTACATGAGGCCTGTGTCTCTAACAGGTTCAGCATTTTGTATGTTTTTGTTGCGGCACCTCTGTGTGTGAACAGAGCCCGCTCTGCACACTCCGGGTGAAGTTGAACCCGTGCGCATCATACTGCCATATTGCTCCTCTGTCATTACCTAGCAGCGGTGTAACACCTACTGCACGGTGGACCCCGAGCGGCGAACGCACTTTATTATTTATTTTTATTTAGTGCGTTCCGCCTTTCCTAACACCACCTTTGTTGTTTCTGGGATGGTAGCAGAGAGTGTTCCAGTCCGTACTCTCAGTGGTCAGCTGTCTCAACAGTATCTTTCCTTGAATGGTGATGGGTGCGATAAACCCGAGAGGATCATAGATGCTGTTCACAACAGATAGGACTCCTCATTTAGTGAAAGGTTTATCACAAGCTGACACCTGGAAAGTGAACGTGTCCTGCTTAACATCCTAAAGCAGACTCAGGCTGCGTTGCGTGGGAGGAACGTCAGAACCCAGCAGTGTGATCCTCAGATGGAAATGCTTTCATTACCTTTTTACTGTTGGAGATGATTTTGTGGAGTCTAAGGTTTGCTGCTAACAGAATTTCTGGAGTCCTAGAGAGCAGATCAACAGTCTCTTCACTTGTGGGAAGAGACTTAAGCCCACCATCTATGTAGAAGTTTCTTTCCACAAATAGACGAGCATCATACCCATACTCTCTCTCAACTCCCTGTGCTGTCCGTCTTAGTCCATAGATGGCCACTGCAGGCGAGGAGCTGTTCCTGAAGACATGCAGCTTCATCCTGTAGTCTATGACCTTGTTGCGACCGTTGTTGTCTTTGTGCCATAGGAATCTGAGGTAGTTTCTGCTGTCTTCTCTCACGATAAAGCAATGAAACATTTGTTTAATGTCGGCCATTACTGCAAAAGATTCTTGTCTGAAGCGAATCAGTACTCCTATAAGGCTGTTGTTTAGATTAGGCCCAGTGAGGAGCAGACTATTTAGGGAGATGCCTTCATACTGAGCACTGGAGTCAAACACCACTCTAATTTGGTAGGGTTTGTGAGGATGGTAGACACCAAAGGATGGAAGATACCAGCATTCTTCACCTTCTTTTAGTGGGGGTGTGGGTTCTGCATGACCTCTATCGAAGATATTCTGCATGAAGTCAACAAAATGTTTCTCCATCTCTGGCCTTCTCTTTAAGGTGTGTTTTAGGGATGAAAACGTTGCCATTGCTCGTTGCAGATTATCAGGTAGCCTTGTTCCTGTAGAACGAAAAGGTAAAGGTGCTACCCAGCTATTTAAATCATCTTGGGCGAATTCCTTTTCCATAATCTTTATAAATTGTTTGTCCTCCTTTGCAGGTGCTAGTTGCTTGTCTACTCTTGTAGAATTGAATACTGTTGACCCGAGGTCATCATTACGGGACAGGAACACGTTTGTGTCGTCAGAGGTTTCTTACTTCCACTTGTTGTTGCTTATCTTCTCTTTCATCCAGTAATGATGTGGACATGGTTGACAGTAAGTGCTGCGACCATTTGGTAGGACGTGAGTCTTAAATGAGGAAATCCTCATGGGTCTCTTCATCTTTTCTATACAGATATTGCCCATGATAACCCAACCTAGGTCTAAGCGTTGAGCAAAAGGAGCGTCCTGTGGCCTGTTGATTTGCTGACGTACCTTGAGTAGTCACAGAATGTCTCTGCCAAGCAGGATCAGATTTTTATGTAACAGAACAATAAAAAATTTTGGCCACAGAGTACAAGATATGGCACAGAGCAATAGAATTTTTTGCCTCAGAGTGGAAGGTTAGGAGCAATAAGATTTTTTGTCACAGAGAACAAGGTTTTTATGCAACAGAGAAATAGGATTTTTTGCCTAGAAGTACAATGTTTATATGGCACAGAGTAATAGGATTTTTTGCCGCTGAGAATAAGGCTTTTAGGCAAAAGAGCAATAGTATTTTATGCCTTGGAGCACAAGCAACAAAGCAATAGAATTTTTGCCACAGAGAACATGGTGTTTATGTGACAAAGCAATAGGATTTTTTGCCACAGAAAGCAAGGTTTTTATGCAATATAGCAATATTTTTTTGTGCCACAGAGAACAAGGTTTTAAATGGCACAGAGCAATAGGATATTTTGCCTCAGCGTGTGAGGTTTAAAAGGCACAGAACAACAAGATTTTATGTCACAAAGAATTTTTTGCCACAGAAAGCAAGGTTTTATGCAACAGAGCAATAGGATTTCTTGCCTCAGAGTACAAGGTTTTAAATGGCACCGAGCAATTGGATTTTTTGCCACAGAGAAAATGATTTTTATGCACTAGAGAGTAGGATTTTTTTTGCCGAAGAGGACAAGTTTATATGGCACAGTGGAATAGGAGTTATTGCTTTAGAGTACAACATTTATATGGCACAGAACAATTGTTTTGTTTTTTTGCTACAGAGAACAAGGTTTTTATGTAACAGAGGAATATGATTTTTTTTGCCTCAGAGTACAAGGTTTATATGGCACAGAGCAATAGGATTTTTTGCCACAGTGAAAATTATTTTTAGGCAAAAGAGCAGTAGATTTTTTTGCCTGAGGGTATGTTTCCACTGTCAGGATTGGCTCAGTATTTGCTTAGTATTTTACACAGGTGAAATCTGCATCTGAGGTCATTTGGCAGGTCACCTGTGTTTTTGATGTATTTTCCAAATGCGCTTTTGATGCGTTTTTTCATTGCATTCATTTTTTTGTCACTTGAAATAAAGCTTATTGAAAGTTGGCTTCTGGGAAGGAAAAAAAGACTGTCCATACCTTATAAAAACCTGCCCCCTTTTTCCCCCGGCGCAAAAAAAAACACTGTAAGCCACAATTCAAAAACACAACTTTACTGGAGAGTAACCAGTTACAAACAACTCTCTTCTTTTATAACACCCATTGTTGGAGGGGTAAGATCGCAGCTCTCCATGTTAACCATCGGAAAATTGTAGGGATAAGCCATAGGACTCCCGGCACATGTTACCCAGTCTTGCTCCTCTGCCACGGAGTAGCGACAACTTCAAGAAGCTGCGACCCAAACCCAAGGAAAAAATTCTCCTCCTCAATACCATCCTGCAATCCCAAAAGGAAAATGTCCAGCCCAACATCTGTTAGATGCACCCCATCCAGACGCAAGAGCCTGGTATTATTACCCTCTAGCTGCCTGTGCCTCACAATAACTCCACCCTTAAAGGGTGTGAAACGAGATATTCGTTGGTTTACTGCTTTTCGTGCCCTTTCAATCCATGCACAATCTCAAGCCCATCACCACACCACTCTAGGAATTATCTCTGACCAAACCACAACAAGCTGGGAAAAGAGACCCCGAAACTTATCCATATCTGCATGCATTAACGTGAGAAGTTCTGTCAGTTGTATTGACCCCAAATCATTTCCCCCCGCATGCAATACCAGGATGACCGGAGAGGCCGATATTCTCGATATTTGAACCACTTTGAGTAGCACCTGTGACCACATCAATTCTCGAATACCTCTCCAGTTTACGTCCGCATTGTAGAAACCCCGAGACCTCCCGCTGGGGCGCAACTCAGCCCTCTGCTCTGCCCAAAAGACATATGAATGTCCCTGGATCCAAACACTGGGTTTGGAACATCCTAAAACGAGAAGAGAATTAGAATTAAATACCACTAACTTATTATAAAGTTAACAGTTCAGGCTTAATGTACTGGAAAAATCACGCAGAATTCCACCTGCCTATCTTCATTATTTCCTCGTCCCTGCTTCTGTCGCTGCGCCAGTTCTGAATGAATATGTACCAAAATCACCCGGAGGAAGACCCAAAAAGAATAAAATTCGAAGCAGCAAAGCCAGGAACTGAAATCTAGTTAACGGGGACCCGTCAGCATGTGCAAAAAGCAAGGGACTATTTGGCCTTATCTCCAAATACTGCGATACCAAAGCAATGGGGCATACAGGGCCAGGAATCGAAACCAATGAAAACCATAACCCGCTACACATAGGATCAGTTTTTGACTGCCGAATATGGATACGTATTCCCCCATTGCACAAGGTTACATCATTGGCTGCAAACCACCAGGTACCTGTGACGACAGGGCCACCAGCTCACTGACACGCAAAGCCCCAAAAAAGGCAACACCAAATGCCGCTGAAAACAATGTTGATTCAAAAGCAGAGCTGCAGACTGCATTTGTGCAGTCAATAATTCTGGCCAACAGGAAAAAAGAAATAGGCCACCATGCCTGATTTGGGACACACAATCACAATGTTTCTCAATCTTTTAAGGCCTGTCACAAAATAAAACATTTTGTGACATCCTCCCATCCCTGAAGCTTTAAATGAAAAGCCAACCCTCATAACCTATTTCTAGCAAGCGTTGCAGAAGAACCATTGGCATGCAGATGTTGAACATAAGCCAAAGTCACCTCCAACCTTGACTCACTAGAAGAGCCCACCGGAAGGTCTCCCACGAATCCCCACCAATGGTGCCAAGCCTTACCATATGCATTCCACAGCGACGGAGCTACTGAAGCCCGGGCCAATGGCATTAGGAGGTTTCCGGTATTTCCCAAAGGTATTCTGAGCACCCCATTCCTGTCTGATTGGCGGCTCCCGGAATATCTGAAAATCAAAATGTGACAATGAATCAGCCATGGCGTTTTCAATACCTGGCACGTGCCGAGAGCAGAGCCAAATATTCCAATGCAGACATTTTAATACTAGGAACAGAATCAACTTTATAACAGGAATGGAAGATGATGACAAGTGATTCAGTGCATGAACCACACTTTCATTGTCAGTCTAAAAGCAAATGCGAGAATTTTGCAACTGCTCCCCCCATATACGCACAGTCACCACCAATGGAAAATGCTCCAGAAGAGTAAGATTTTTAGTCCATTCATTTTCAACCCATTTTACTGGCCATCTTTCAGCGCACCACTGGCTACTAAATATGACTACAAAACTTGTAGAACCAGCCGCATCCGCAAACAGAGATATCTCTTGGCAGGACTTCTCTGCATCTTGAGAACAGGTGCAACAAAAAGCTCCTCCAGACCCGTAAATCCTCCAACAAGGGAAGGCCCAGTCGAACCCTGTGGTGGGGAACTTTAACACCCCGTGTAGCCATTGTCAAGCGCTGAGAAAAAATTCTGCCCATAGGCATGACCCTACACACAAAAGCCAACAAACCCAGATGGGATTGCATTTGAACCAACGTCACTTTTTTTAGCGATAGGAAACTATCTATTAAACCCAATAATATCGAGATCTTTTCAAGATGTAAATGAAACACCATTTTGACCGTGTCAATCTCAATGCCTAGAAAAGAGAGGCGGGTAACTGGACCAACCATTTTCTCCTCACTTAACGGAACTCCAAAAGAACTCATAAGCTCACGAAACTTGTCCAAAACCTTACTGCAGCCATCCGACTCAGCTGGGCCTACAAACAAAAAATCATCCAAATAATGCGTAACCCACTGCGACCCAGCTTCAACCTTTGTAACCGATTACAAGAAGCTGCTGAATAGCTCAAAATACCGTCATGAAATGGCACAACCCATGGAAAGGCAAGTATCGTAATAATAAGCACCATCCACAAAACAGCCCAATAAATGATGGCAGTCCGGGTGAACGGGTAAAAGATGAAAAGCAGATGCAAAGTCCTACTTGGCCAATATTGCCCCATGCCCTGCCTGATGTAACAACACTACTGCACAATCAAAAGAAGCATATACCACTGAAGACTCTTCAGCACTAATTCCGTCATTTACTGACATACCCTTTGGGTGTGACAGATGATGAATCAGCCTGAATTCTCCAGGCTCTTTTTTGGGGACAATTCCTAAGGTGGAAACCCTGAAATTTGAAAAGGGGGGAAAAACAAATGGCCCCACCATATGACCAAATGACATATCCTTCTCTATTTTTGCCGCCAAAACCAGCGGAAGCTCCCTGGCCGATTTCAAATTTGCCAAAAACGATGAACATTTGGAAAACTTGAACTGTATGAAAAAAACATACTTGAAACCCATTCTCAACTGCGCCGCAGCCACTTCATTGGGGTACCTGCTTAACCATGGCTCCATTGCGGAGATTTTCACCGGAGTCTTTACTGTCTTGTTGTGGTGTTGGCCTGGAAAATGCACCTTTTGCATAACCCATAAAACCTGCAGTGACCGTCACTAAACAGCCAACAGGTTCCTGGCCTATGTACAGCGACTGGCACCGAACCTGGCTGCTGGTTAGGGGCCCGGAATGAAAGGGCTGACTGCTCCTCTGAGATATCATGAGCTGCAACCAAGAATCCGTAGCTTTTACCCCCCAACCCAACTGCGGGTTGATGGCTAAACACCGCCAAAAATCCTCATCATATCTCCACAATGCTGCCCCATCATGCATCTTATATGAATTATAAATAGTATCCATGTAGAGAAACAACTCTGAGCAACGCTCAGGATGTTTTTTTCCCATAACACAACCTAATGCGAAAAAGGCTTGAAGCCAATTATTAATCGTTTTTGCCACTTTTGGCAGACGCTCATAAGGCCTGTCAGTCTGCCGCCGCTCACAGTCAACGGTGCTTTGCTCCAGAGACAAAAGTAACCAAATATTTATATAATCATTTGCCCAAATTTTATCTGGCTATTTAAATGTGAGACCCCCCCTTAGAATGACGTGGGGTACCCCTATAATTAATAACCAGCAAAGGCTATGCAGGCAGCTGCGGGCTGATATCAATAGCCTACGAAGGGGACATGGACACTGACCCCCCAAAGGCTAAAAACATCAGCTCTCAGCCGCCCCAGAAAAAGCGCATGTCTAAGTTGTGCCAAGTTGGGTGCTTAGCCTCGCTCTTCCCACTTGCCCTTTAGTGGTGGCAAGTGGGGTTCAGATTTGTGGGGTTGATGTCACCTTTGTATTGTCCACTGACATCAAGCCCACAGGTTAGTAATGGAGAGGCATCTATAAGACACCTATCCATTATTAATCCTATAGTTGTATGGTAAATAAACACACAGCAAGAATAAAGTCCTTTATTTGAAATAATGACAGACTCCTTTAATAATATTAATTAAACCATACTCACCAAGCGTCTAATCCACCGAAGCCAACGTCTCCAGCAACAAAAATAAAGTAACAACCACAATATTCCTAACCTGCCCACCGAGAAGATAATCCATAATGTCCCACAACGATCCTGAGCACTTTGAGAGCAGTTACATCAGTGATGTGACGACTCTCAAAGACAGCCGACTTTTATTCCCCATTGACTTGCATTGGGGTCGGGTTTCGGACGAAACTCTGACTTTTTTTGCCCTAGTCAGACCAGTTTCATCTGAAACAAATTTTGTTTCATGAAACCCGATCTGACTAAAGTCGCTCAGCTCTAGTGTTCAGTATGTATGGTAAATTAAGATTCAGTAAAGGAGTGTGTGATTATTTCAAATAAAGGACTTTATTCTGGCTGTGTGTTTATTTACCATTCAAATATAGGATTAGTATTGGATAGGTGTCTTATAGACACCTCTCCATTTCTAATCTGTGGGCTTGATGTCACCGGACAATACAAAGGTGACATCAACCCCACAAATATTACTCTACTTGTCACCACTACAGGGCAAGTGGGAAGAGCAAGGCTAAGTGCCAGAATTGGTGCATCCATAAGATGTGCCATTTCTGGGGCCGCTGAGAGCTGATGTTTTTAGCCTGGGGGTGTGCCAATATCCATGGCCCCTTGCCAGGATATTAATATCAGCCCGCAGCTGTCAGCCTAGCCTTTGCTGGTTTGATTTTCAATCAATATTTTTCTGTGGTTCCCCTGTAAAGTAGCCAATAAAGTCTAAGCAAACTTCTGTGAGCTAATATTAATAGCCTGGGAACCTTTATGGCTATTGGCTCCTTCCCAGAATATTAACAGCAGCCCTCAGCCATCAGCTTTCCCTCTGATGGTTATGAAAATTACAAGGGAGCTTGTGCAATTTTTTCAATTTTTTGAAAAATAAACAGATTTTGCATTTCACGCAGATTTCCTGTGTGTGTGTCTTTTATTTAACTCTTTATGTACTTTTTTAATGAGGGTATCTGGCTGATACCTGTTCATTACTAAACCTCGGGCTTGGTATTACACACATACATATATATTATATTCACCTATATTTGTTTTGTGCATGTAAACATTATATTTGAACATGGTATGTAATGATATTATGGTCTTCAATGGAGAATGATAAAGAAGAGGTTGAACAAGGAAATGACCTGACACTTATTTTTTGCTAATATATCTTCATTTAGCTTTACAAATCCGCATACAAAAACGCATAAAAACCACGTGGAATTTCAACTGCGTTTTCTGCCAAGAAGGCCAGAATTCATGCAGAATTTTACAAAAGCAAATACGCAACATGCGCACATACCTTTAGAAGCGCAAAAATATAATGTTTGAAAATTATGAAGTTTAAAAAAATTGTAAAATTTTTATATTTTCATAAATAAACATAAATCATATCAGCCAAAATTTACCACTATCATGAAGTACAACATGTCATGAAAAAACTTTCAAAATCACTGGGATATGTTAAATTGTTATAGAGCTACTGTATTTCCATACAAAGTGACACTGGTCAGATTTGGAAAATGAGGCTATATCCTTAATGTACAAAGTGGCTCGGTCCTTAAAGGGTTAATCTTGTGATGCCATAGACCTAATGGAAAACACAAGAATTAACTAGGTAGAAGGGCCAAATGAGCAATTGCAAGTACACAGTGCTATTAATATCATGATAGCAATGTATTAAGATAATATAAATTTTGATGGGAGGAGGAGTGCTTCTTTAATAGGAGGAAAAACGTACCATTTCTGGGTGTTGCTTGCCTACATATTGGAAGAATTTCTGCAGTCTCTTTTTTTTTTCAGAAGGTGCAAGTGAATCTTTTCCGAGTACATTAGTTTTGCATATTGTATTGCATATTGTTTACTTCAATATGACATATACAATCTAGACTGTCTGATCTGTCCCTTTATTATATCTTTTCCCTGTTTATGAAAAGATGGAAATGTTCTCATTTTAAATGTTATGTTAGGCATTCTTGAAATCCTGTCTACCAGAATGATAAATATCTGAAATCTTGCAAGAGACAATTCCAACATGAAGAGCATTTGTGGTCTGTAGGGGAAATGTTAAACAGTGGAATAAGGGAGCTTACTGCCATTAATTCTTATTAAAGCCCAAAAGGTCATTTTATGTGAGTTAACCTCATGACCACTTCTGATAAGGAACGTGTAAGGTCACCCTCGAGACAAGTAATATAAATTGGCTCAATAATACAATAGCATACAATAACAAAGGTTTTTGCTCAGGTGAGACCTAGCACATCTTCCCAAATCAGCCTGTCATATCTCCTTGTATTTGCTGGAAGAGCGAGACCTGAAATAAGGTATGCCACGAGTGACACAAGCAGACCTGGCAAGTCGTTTTATATGTTGAAAAATGATCCTTGTCTCTTTGCAGTTAAATGTGCAGAATTGGGAAAGTATAGACATGGATATAATAAGCAGCTTCCCATACCAAATTTCCCAACCATTTCCACTAAGTCAAACTATCCAACAATGTCAAATTTTTTTTTCTGTGCTGGCATTAACTTGTACCAGTAAAGAATTTCAGTGAAAATGTGGTCACACAGTACCATACTATAATAGCAGTTTTATTTCTGTCGGTATCATGACATTGTGTAATACATAGGTGAACACTCATTGTGACTTCTTTCCATTGTTCAAAAATACAATGCACACCTCATTAATTTATCCACCTTACAATTTAGAGCAAGTTTCTTCTAAACTTTGACCCTACACTAGAGAACATACTAAAAACTTACATAAATTGGAAACAAGACAAAAATTCAGCATTAAGATAACACTTTTCCATTCTCATATATTCTTGGCCAGAGAAAGACAAATTAATCCTCCAGGGTTACAAAGGCAACATTTATCTAACAGGCTAAAAAAAAGGACATTATGTACTAATGAAATTAACAGCATACATTTAATATATAGTTCTTAATATATCTATATTCCTGAAATCAAGATCAGAAACCATCAGTCTGGTACCTACCACCAAATTCGACAAAGAAGAAAAGGGAAATGATCATGTGTTGGAGGGATGTAGCAGCAGAAGGATGACAAACATCTCCATGGAGGACACACACAGTTAGAACTGAAGCAACAAACGGTCAAAGAGATTAGTATTGCTTTTTTTTAATTACTTTTCAGTCATTTGTTTTCTTTTATAAACAAGCTCTCCCTAGACAAACCTTTCAAGTATTGTTTCTATGTCTGCTCAATAGTTTATGAGATGAATAGTTTATATGACAAAATATTCATATTTTTCTTGTTAATATTTACATATATTAGTGCATAGATACAATTGCAAAGTCAATGCAGTTGCAACGGGGACCAGCTAAGGCCACCAACAATCTCCATTATCAATTCTATCATAAAAGCTAAGAATTTGACAGCGTCATCCCTATTTTTAAAACTAAAAGGTTAATATCTAAATTTTGGCCTGTTTTCCACACAGTGATATGGTATGGGAGAGGGGCTACTCTCTACTTTTAATGTGCAGTGTAGTTTCTCTTATGTAGGGCATTAAGAGTAGAAAGTAATGTCAGATTAGGACTTTATGCTATATAATTGTTTTATTTATTGTATTATAGGTCGAATCAAACTCTGAAAATAAGTTACATTTTTTTCAATAAATTTACAGACTAATAATGGTGTAAACACAACTGCAATAAACATTATCATTTAAAATAGCTTGAAGTGGATACTGTTATGAGTAGAAATAGCTACTCTGTAGCGATTCAAACAGGACCAGCAAAAGTGAAATCACAGACGCACTTTGCTCAAGCCACTAGTGCTAGCCAAGTCCTTAAGGGCCTGAATATTTTTCTCTTTACAGATTCCTATCCAGATTGCTGTATCAGGGTAGCTGGTGTTTGGTGACTGGGACAATGTGGAGTCAGGTACAAGAGTAAATCCAAAGCTAGCAAAAACCCAAAAGAAAGCCAAAGGGAAACCCTAGGACAATACCTAATAAAGAAGAACCAATAACGACCATTAGCAACTACTGAGAAGCAACCAGAGCTCAACCAGGAAACAATCAACATACACTTACCCAAGGGAATTTAATAAACAGTACTGAACTGGATTAGAAGCCAGCCTTAATCCAATAGTAACAATCAGGTGATGCATTCCTCACAGTCATGTCCAAGGAGCCAATCCCTGATCACCTGAACAGCAGGGTGCACAAATTTCTACCATTAGCTAACACTAGGCAAGTTAGCATCCTGCGTTGCCTGGCGACAAGGAAACAAAGCGTCCCATGTCTCCTGAGCCCCAAAACCAGTGGGAAACACAGCGTACCATGTTCCCACATCACTCACCACTTCCACACATGAGGCACCACCATGTGTAGTCACACTAGCAAAGTGCGTGCTAGCTCCTCCTCCAGTACAGATCAACAGGCAGAGCAGTCTGGAAAACAAAGGCAAACGATTGCATCCATGGCAGGTATTCCTAGCAAATAGGTTGTGAAATTGGGGGACAATGAAAGAAGGGAGAAGCAGCAAAGTACCAAGGACAGAAGTGGATTAGTAGGGAAGCAGAGTAAGGGATAGACTGAAGAGGCGTGATAATGTGATGGGTGATGATAAGGTCCCAGACCCTACATGGAGTCAAGGCCATCCAACTGAATTGGGAAGTTCAGAGGAAGAGGTGGTAGTAACACTGCCCCAGCTGCACAGCAAACAATGGAACAGCGTGCAAAAGGGCCGAGCCACTTTTCTGTCCATGTTGCTTCCTCCTCCTACTCCACTTCCTCCACCACCTCCTCATCGTCAGAAAGTACAGGTAGTGTTTCCATGCTTTTGGCATTCTCACCCTGCTGCTGCTCGCCTGTCTGTGGTGCAGCCTCACTTCTGCCTTCCTGCTCCAGTGTCATATGCAACATACCCAAAAGGTGGGGCTGTAACGAAGTGAAATATGATGTTTTCTTGTTCCCTTCCCCAGAGTTGTCCCTATGTTACTATATGTATATTGCTGCATTATAATGTTTTTGTTTAAAGTCTGCAGTACTGCTACAGAGAAATATGTATTATCGCCAGTCTTTAATGGTATTGCCACATGTACGTGTTACTATTGAGTATTGTATAATATTATGCATCTGTTGTCTGTGTATATTTAGGGAGTTAAGGTTAGTGCTGAAGAGCAGTTTAGTCAGACGGGGTCAAGGCGCCCAAGTGTCCACATGGGCAATAGGCCCGGACAGCTTGGCAGCCATGTAATGTTAAGTCATTCTAGCCCACCTTACCCATGGCTACTGTGGGTCATAGCAGTGGGCCAGTACAGGAAAGGAAAGATGTGGCATCTGATCGCCTGGGCCAATACTTTTATGGCAAAAGTTGGCAGGACTAAGGAAATGAAGGGAGTTGGAGCTTCGACGAGATCAGTACAGATGGGTCAGATGCTTCACTAGCGGCCACCAAATGTAGTGATTAATGAATTCATGTCTGGGGTGAAACAGGCTGAAGGAAATGTCATTATAGCGAGGACAGGCCAGGAAGGAACTGGGAAGCAGTCAAAGATGGTCCGGTGTGGGTGTGTACTGCACAGAAGTGACAATGAGAAAGGGAAAGATGAGGAAGCAAGCAAATGTTATGATGTACACACTGTGGATGTAACATGCAAAATACTAAGTAAATAAAGTGTTAAAGTTGTCTCGGACTGTGTCTCCATTGATGGGGTCGTCTAGAAGAGAGACGCTCGTCTAGAACAGATACAAAAACCAGGGGAAGAGTTCTGAGGAGATCATTTGCATATTCCCAGTGCCTTCTGAGATAAGTGAAGAGTCTCTGCTCACTGGATTTTGGCCATTGCAGCTGAAAAGAGGAAATCGGTAAACCGCGCGCCGAATTTTGGCTCATTTTTCATCATTTTGAAATCTCTATAACTATAACAATATGGAAGAGGCCAGGAACTACTTGGTGAGCTGCATTTCTTGCTACATATTCACAGACTTACCAGTGGAAAAGCCAAACTTCACATGCCACAAATGCAAGCTTGTGTCCCTGTTGGAGGAAAAGTTTCAAAATCTCGAAGAGAGGTTAGCTACGTTGAAGATCATTAAGGAAGGTGAAGAGTTCTTAGACAGAGCAGAAGTATCTCTTCATGTTACAGAAAGAGAAGAAATTCGAAGTGCACCTGAAGAAACAGAGGAATGGAAGCATGTGACCCAGAGAATCAGGAGGATCAGGAGGTAGTCAGCACCCATACTTCTCAGGAACCAGTACCAGGCTCTCACGCAGGAAAACGATGAAGAAATACATCAGGATAAGACTTGCCCACAAACAGCAACCTTGTACGCCTTCAGAGTCCTCCTGGATGGAGAAAGAAAAATGTTGTGAAGAAGAAGCGGAGAGTGGTGGTCATGGGGGAATTCCCTGTTGAGAGGAACAGAGGCTGCTATCTCCAGACCGGATATACCTTCAAGAGAAATGTGCTGTCTTCCAGGTGCAAAAATTAAAGATGTGTCTGACAGGAAATCATGACTCTTCAGACCTACAGATAACTACACAGTCCTGCTAATACATGTGGGGACAAATGACACAGCAAGAAACGACCTGGAAACCATCTGCAGTGACTTTGAAAAGTAAGACAAGAAAGTGAAAGAACTGGGAGCGCAGGTGGTCTTCTCTTCAATCCTCCCAGTGGATGGCCATGGAGCAAGGAGGTGGAATAAGCTTCTGCAGGTGAACAACTGGCTACGTCGATGGTGCCATCAGCAAGGATTTGGATTTCTGGATCATGGAGTGAATTACCTATACGATGGACTACTTGCTAGAGATGGGGTGCACCTTACGAAGACTGGAAAACATGTATTTGGAAGTTACCTCAGGAGAGCTTTAAACTAGAACAACGTGGGAAGGGAAGCAAAAGGCCAGAAAAAGCCATACACCTGACAAATGCTATTGAGAACTCTGCTATTAGAAGTGGAAAGGAAGAACAAAGACAAAAGAATCTAAATAATAAAAATATTGGAGAAAGAGAAACCAATCACAATCTAAAATGTTTCTATACTAATGCACAAAGCATGGGCAGCAAACATGGAGAATTGAAGCTACTAACACAGGAAAAGAAATATGATGTCATTGCAATCACTGAAACTTGGTGGGACAATACACATGATTGGAATACAAGGCTAGAAGGGTACAACTTATTTGCAAGAAACAGACTTGATAAATGAGGAGAAGGTGTCGCATTGTATGTTAGAAACGCGTATATCTGCACAGAGATTGAAGATTCAGAGACTGGGAGTTCTGTGGATACTGTTTGGATAACAAAACAAGGACAGAACAATGGAAAGGACACCATTGTAGGCATTTACTACAGGCCGCCTGTGCAAGCTGAAGATATGGATGAACTCTTTATGCATCAAATGGCCAAGTTCTCCAAAAAATATGACATTGTTATCATGGGAGATTTCAACTAACCAGACATTTGTTGGGAATCTCTCTCAGGCAAAACTAACATGTCAAGGAAATTCTTATCCTCTCTTGCTGACAACTTTATCTTCCAAAAGGTAGGGGAAAAAAAGGGGATCTGCTACCTTAGATCTAATCCTTATAAACAGGGAGGAAATGGTTGAGGAGGTAAAAGTGGCTGGGACCCTAGGAGGTAGCAACCATGCTATTTTAGAATTTTGGATAACTAGAGGAGGAAGACCTGTGAAGACTCAGATGTCAAGGTTAGATTTCAGAAAGGCAGATTTTAAGGGATTCAGAAAGAGAATTGGAGGGATCCAATGGCTGGATATCCTTAAGGACAAAAATGTCCAGGAAGGAAGGGAAATCTTTAAAAATGAAATTCTCAAAGCACAATTGTTAACAATTCCGAAAAGAGGGAAGAATAGGAAGCATTTAAGGAAACCAGGATGGATGAACACAGAACTTAAGCACATGCTAAAAAGGAAGAAAGAAATGTTTATAAAATGGAAAGAGGGAGGCATATCTAAAGAAGAATATAATGCTGTCTGCAGAACTTGCAGGGCACAAATCATATTATCTAAAGCTGACAATGAATTGAGGCTTGCAAGAGAAGTCAAAAGCAATAATAAAGGATTTTGGGGATATGTCAAAAGGAAAAGAAAAGTCAAAGATGCTATAGGATTTTTACAGGATGAAAATGATGAAATGGTAAGACAGGATGTTGAAAAGGGCGAATTTTTAAATTCCTATTTTGCATCTGTTTTCTCTCAGAAAGGAAATGTAACATCAACTGTTCTTCACTGTCCTAGTAAGGGAATAGAAGTATCCAGGATATCTATAAACAGAAAGATAGTGAGGAAACACTTAGCTAATCTAAATGAATTCAAGTCTCCAGGTCCAGATGAATTACATCCCAGAGTACTGAAGGAGATAGCAGAAAATTTTTTTGAACCCCTCTCCATAATCTTTGAAAATTCTTGGAGAACAGGAGAAGTCCCAGAAGACTGGAGAAGAGCAAATGTTGTTCCTATCTTCAAAAAGGGGAAGAAGGTGTACCCAGGCAACTATAGGCCGGTGAGTCTGACTTCTATACCAGGAAAGATCTTTGAGCAAATTATTAAACAACATGTATGTCAGTACCTGGATAAGAATGAAGTGATTAAACAGAGTCAGCATGGGTTTGTAACTAATAAGTCATGTCAGACTAACTTAATTTCCTTCTATAACAGAATCACTGATTGGGTGGATAAGGGAAATGCTGTAGATATAGTATATCTTGACTTCAGCAAAGCATTTGACAAAGTATCTCACACAATCCTTATTGAAAAAATGGCTAAGTATGGAATGGACAAGGCAACTGTTAGGTGGATTCATAACTGGTTTAGTGTTCGGACCCAAAGAGTGGTCGTAAATGGCTGCACATCCAGTTGGAAGAATGTCTCAAGTGGGGTACCACACAGCTCTGTCCTGGGTCCTGTATTGTTCAACATCTTTATCAATGATTTAGATGAAGGAATTGATGGTAAACTGATTAAATTTGCTGATGACACAAAGCTAGGAGGGATAGTTAATACTAGTGAAGAGAGAGAGAGGATTCAAAAAGATATAAATAAACTGGAGCATTGGGCAGCAACTAACAGAATGGTTTTTAACAGGTAAAAATGCAAAGTACTACATCTGGGCAATAAAAATGAAAAAAGCATATGCAGAATGGGAAGAATAGGGCTAAGCAACAGCACATGTGAAAAAGACTTGGGTATAATAATAGATCACAGACTGAATATGAGTCAACAGTGTGAAGCAGCAGCAAAAAAGGCAAATGCAATTCTAGGATGTAGAAGCATACAGTCTAGATCACGTGAAGTCATTATTGCCCTCTACTCCTCTTTGGTCAGACCTCATCTGGAATACTGTGTCCAGTTTTGGGTGCCACTTTTTAAAAAAGACATCAACAAACTGGAGCAAGTTCAGAAAAGAGCGACCAGAATGGTGACCGGTCTGCAAACCCTGTCTTATGAGGAAAGGTTGCATGATTTGGGAATGCTTAGCTTGCATAAGAGAAGACTGAGAGGAGACTTAATAGCTGTCTACAAATATCTCAAGGTCTGTCACATTGTAGCAATGGGATGAAATTGAATGGGAGGAGACACAGATTAGATATTAGAAAAAACTTTTTGACAGTTAGAGTGATCAATGAGTGGAACAGGCTGCCACAAGAAGTGGTGAATTCTCCTTCAATGCAAGTCTTCAAACAGAGGCTGAACAGACATCTGTCTGGGATGATGTAGCGAATCCTGCTTTGAGCAGGGGGTTGGACCAGATGGCCCAGGAGGTCCCTTCCAACTCTACGATTCTATGATTCTATGAGTTATGGCCTAAGAAGTGCCTGGGTGAAGCTGAATCTGGAGATGCAGGTATGCCGCAGAGAAGAGTATTTTTTCATGTAAGGGAAGGACTGGACACAGCTGCTGCAGTAATACAGGTTATGACTACAGTTTTGTCCCTCCCTTACAGAGCTCCACCTTGACAATGAGGGAGAGACTATGAAAACAGCAGCAGGCAATAGTGGAGATTTTTCTAAACAGTTATCTGGTATTATTATGGGGAGCAATATTGCACCTTCACATTTGTTGAGTATTATCACATGGTTCAGAGAATCTTTTGTAACTCTATCAATCCATTGTCGGTAAAACAGGTATAAATGATTCATATGCTTAATGAGTTCCATTAACTGATTGCTATTTCTATTACACATAAATTGGAGGAATTGAAATGGGTACTGTCCATTCACTGCAAGAGTCTGGACTCGAACCCAGCAGCTCTTATGCATCATGCGCAAATCTTCCCTCTGAGCTATTCAGCTCATTGGACATTTCCTTGCTAGCTTCCTGTCCCACTTTATAGGGAGCATGGGACAGTACTCTTGAAGCCAGAACAGTGAAAACAGGCGGTCTGTTGGATGGCACATAATTTTTCCAGTATATTTCCCAGTACCAACCTTCCACTAGACAAGAGTCAGGGCCACATAATCCTCACCTTAATACTCCTTCCACCCACCATGGCTAGTCCCAGGAGACAAGTGAACCGACACTCTGAGATTTCAAGGAGTGAGTCTTTACATTTCCATTTATTGATCTGGCTTCTTGCTCTGCACACTTTATGGGTATTGAGGAATCATCCAGTCGTTTTTAAACCCCTTCACAACATATGCCATTTATATATGGTACTGTGGGAGCTGGGTTCCCGCAAATCGACAGAAATACAGATATGAAGTGATGATCTTGCGGGCTCATGCTGAGCACCGTTATGATCAAATGTGGATGTCAGCTGTATATGAGAGCTGACACCCTGCAGCAATGTCTACGATTGTTGCTATGCAAATTGCATCTTCAGAGAGAAAAAAGATTTTTACTTTACAGCGCCACCTATTGGTAGTTGCGATCCTGTAAGTCACAATCAACCCTTTAACGAGTCTTGTAATATGACTTAGGATAACAGCCAAATCAGAATATGATCGATCGCAGGCGTTTAATCCCTCTGATGCCACTGTGAATACAAACAGCGACATTGCAGGGCATTGCAGAGTTAGGGAGCATTGTGCCAATAGTCTCCATGGTGAACCCAAGTCGAAAGATGGCCAGGGACAGTCTCCTGTAAGCTCCTGCAATGAGCGGGAGATGACACGACGCCTCCCTGCATGTGAGACGCTGATCTAATGCTCGGCAATGCAGAAGCATTGCAGAGTATTAGATCAGCAATCTATCAGTTTAAAGTTGATGTCCCGTTCCTGAATTTCATAACTCTGTAATTGCTGGCCAATCAGGGGGTAAGGTAACTGCGGACCTCATTTCTCATCGTTTTTGGTGGCCGGGGTTGCATTGGGATGTGGTTGAACAATTGTCTGCCTGCAATGTTTACTCACATTCTAAAGTACCGCATACCTGTCCATCTAGTCCTGTTTTACCACTACCTGTTCCTATCAGAGTCAGGGGAGTCAGGCATAAACGTATGACTGTCCTTAAATGCATGCCAGGTCTGGACCTGAATGTGAATGACTTTGTGTGGTTGTCTACCAGGAATTTCAGATTGAGGGTTCCTTCCTGGAAATTGGGACTTAGATTCATTGGTCCCTATAAGATAACTTCCGTCATTGGTCCAGCAGCATTTCCTCTTGAGATACCTCAGGCTCTTAAGGTCTACAATTTCTTTGCTCAAGAGCCCTCACCCCTACTGCCTCCCCCAGATATGGTTGGTTGTTGGAAACCTAGAGTTTCAAATTTCAAGGATTATAGATTCTTGCCTCTGACGTTGTTCCCTACAATAATTGATGCGTTGGTGGGGTTATGGTCAAGAGGAAAGGATGTGAGTTTCTGCATCAGAGGTGAACACCCTCAGGCTGGTTCATTTGTTCCACACCTCTTATCCAGAGAAACCTGGTCTTGAGTGTCCGGAGACCACTTGTAGAAGTGGGTACTGTCACAGATGTGTCAGAGGGTACAGTATGCTGCACTGCATCATCTATCTGCAGAAGGTCACAGTTGTTTGCTTTGCAGACTTGTGGCCACCTCCCCAGTCCTAATGACAGCACCTGGACCTGGGTGTTTATAAGTCCCTACTTTCTGTTGGGAGGTGCAGGTTTTAGCTCCTCTTTGCACTTCTCTGTTGAAACTTGGAGCTGTAGCAGTCTGCTAGCATACTCTTGGAGTTTGGAGGGCGTTGGCGTTTCTCTCTGAGTTTACTCAAGCTAAATGTCCCCCTGGTTTTATTTATCTTTTCTGTCTTTAGTATTAGTGGGATTGACTAGCGTTTATCCTGTCCTTCCCGATGCAGGGCTTAGTGCCAGGGTTACACAGGGACTAGTTATCCTGTTTGTCAATAGATGCGGAACCTATATAGGGACGATAGGACAGACATGGTGATGGTAGATCAGTTTAGGTGTCTCCACTTCCCCCTTCCCTAGTGATGGTTTCCCTTCCCTTATCCCTTTGTGCTGCACTTAGTATGTCCTACACTGTGTGTGACAGTAACCTTAATGAGTCACCACCATCATCTATTAGCATTGGGGGTTGGATCGGTCTTTAAGGTAGTATATGTATTGGGGGTCTGCCAGCATGTTTCCAACCCATTGGGCATAATCGTATTTGTCCATGACAACAAAAGATCCCCCTTGTTCTACATTTTTATACTGATATCCTCACAAAAAAGTCCTCACACACCATTAAATCCCCAAAAAAGGGTGATATACCACAAATCAATACTATTGTCACCTTGTGGCAACCTTAGTTTCTAATTAAGAATAGGTGACACACAATGGTACATCTTAAAAACCAATCTTTATTATACAAAAAAGCACAATTGATATCAATTAAAAAGAAGATGCCAGACCAAATTGACAGAGACCCATTAATTATGGGAGCACGACACTACAGCGATAAAAGGCATAACTGTATGGCATAACATTGGATAATGCTTCATTCCCAAAAAAAATATGCTAAATAAACAAGCCCATAAGGGATGCCTGGGAAGCACCACCAGCTTGCAGTATGTAGTTATGGCAACAAATGACACATCTGGCTTGTTTATTTAGCGTGTGGCACCGATAGGGAAGACATTAGGGACTATACATGATTGTCCCACTAACTTCAGTAATATGCCTGGAGGTAGTTGAGAGTTGTTATAGGGGACTACATCACTCTGCATTGCTTATGTCTCTCTTTGTGCTTCTCCCCCTTTTTTTGGGAATGAAGCAATATCCAATGTTATGTCATACAGTTATGCCTTCTATCGCTGTAGTGTCATGCTCCCATAATTAATGGGTCTCTGTCAATTTGGTCTGGCACCTTCTTTTTAATTGGTTTCAATTGTGCTTTTTTGTATAATAAAGATTGGTTTTTAAGATGTGCCATTGTGTGGCACCTATTCTTAATTAGAAATTAAGGTTGCCACAAGGTGACAGTAATATTTTTATACTGATATCATGACTGAATGAAAGATTTCAACTGTTTAAAAGCTACTTGTTTTTGTGGGAGGTTAGACTCACTCCTAACACTCCTTTAAGAGAGATCAAATAACATAAAGTCTTAAGATCCCTTTCAATTCTGTCCTGAAATGTGTCCATTGCTTCAGTGCAGGACTGAATGGGAAAAAATATGGGTTAGGAATTTTCATTGAATGAACATCAATTTTAGCAAAAGTGTTTTTATCATGTTGCAAATAAGTTAAAATTAAAAGTGACTGCTGCTTCCTCAAATTAAAGGAATTCAAAATAATTAGACATTTAGACAAATTATTAGTGGAGTTTTATTGATCTATCTAGGTACAACATTTCAGCTTCCCAACTGAAGCCTTTACGAAGTGTTGCTTCCATTTTTTGCTTTTCTTGTACGCACATATGTGTGTGTATCTATTTCAAATTGTATTAACTTGCTATATGTTGCCCATAGGCTTATCTTTTTTATGGAATAAGTCAGAGAAAAATACATTTTAACAGTTTATGCTCAGTTAAACTGAGATTTTATTTACCTTTCTTCTAATACATATCCATAATAACAACTACCAAGGCATAGATTTTAGAAATTGAAGTAAATGTGAGAACTAGTAAAAATTAGATGTAAACATTTCTTTGTAAGCATTTAGGTTCATTTTATATTTTGATAGTACATTTATTTTAATGCTCTTTCAGGTGTGCCCTAGATGTGATCTACAATCTATTTCTTATTTTCTTGACACTTTCTTCGTTTGCAGATTAATCAAATGCTAAAATATTATTTGATTATCTATGTCCATTTGCTGAACAAAGTTGATCAAATCATGTAATCTTGAAAGTAAGAATCAGCACTAATAACTTGAGTGTGTTTTAATGAAAGGATAAAAGGATTAAAAATGTGCTGCAACTTAGGCTGCTAAGACATGGCATTTCTATTCCTCTCCACTCTTGTGCTTTCATCTCTAAAATTAATAATACGTTTCTCACCTTTTCTTTAATTGTATCCAAAGGAAATTGAACACCTTTCAGTTGGTTGTCCTTCAGTATTTCAATAAAACCCATTAAACTGGTAGACAATGTTTGCCCTGGATAACATAAAACTTTGAAGAGAAGTGATAATTTGGATATTTTGAGCATATATATTTTTCTTGTCAACTTTGTCATCTCGTTGGGTGGCAAGTTTCTGGTTTGTGACTTAAAAGAATATTTCCAAAGTTTTGTGTGAAAGCTATAAGAAAGCTTGACACATTCTGAAAGGTTCAGAAGTAAAAATCTGTAAAGTCTTTTAGTTGTACTAGTTATTAAAGTTTAAAAAAAACTTTGTAAAAAGCATTTAAAATTAAAAATATCCATTCGAATTTTCAAACAGCTTCAATAGAGACACATGTAGCTCTTCAGTAACTACCTACAAACAAACCCTGTGGTCTGATCCTGAAACTATGCGCTCAAACTATTTACTTCATTTTTCATTTAACTTCTGGTGAGTTAATGATTATTTCACCTTTTTGTGCCCCTTGAGTTGCCATCACCTTGTCAGGTTTTAGTTCTTCACTTTTTTTAGTTTCTTTGCAGGGTGACGTTTCCTTTGTAGCTTTTTAATTTAGCTTTTATGGCCTCATCCTGATCTTCACCACGCCACTTATCAAGTTTCACTTTACCTAGTGACAATTCCATGTTTAACTCCTTCCCTACTTAACCAATTTTCATGTTGTGATTTCATTTTTTCCTCTCCCTTTTTAAATAGCCCTAACATTTTTTTATATTTTTGTGCTAACATAAAAATATGAGGGTTTGTTTTTTGTAGAACAAGTTGTAGTTTTGAATAATACCATTCATATTGCCTGAAAGATTAAGGGCAAAAAAATTCCAAAAATGGTGAAAAATAAACAGAATTTCTACATTCTTTTCTGGGCTTTATTTTAATGGTTTTAATGAAGCCGTAAAGGTGACCTGGAAATATGGTTATAGAAGTCAGTACAAATAGGGAGATAGCAAGTTTCATAGACCAATCAATAGATCTTTGTAAGGTTTTTTTTTGTTGATGAGCTGGTGATTTTATTTATACAATTTTTGTTGGAGAGCTGGTAATTTTATTCATATAGTTTTGGGGTAGGTTCCATGATTTGATTGCTTCTTATTGTATTTTTTATTGCGGCAACCGAAAAACACACAATTGTGGTGTTTTGATTTCTTTTTCTCATTACAGGATTTACTGATATGCATAATTAATTTTATATTTTGATAGATTGGACTTTACCGGACACAGCAACACCAAATACGTATATTTTTTTAAATTTCATTTTTGCTGACTGGGAAAAAGGGAGATGATTCAATTTTTAAAAAAAAAAACTTTTTTTGGGTCAGATATCTTAGTGGACTTGAATCTGTCATCATCTGATCGCTTGTCCCATATTGCTATAACTAGTGAAATGACAGTCTTCTATGGCATCCAGAGTGGACATCACTGAAGACATCACATGATAGGCACAGAGGGCATTCGGTTGCCCTTAGGTTGTCAAAGGAACCCAAACTAACATCTGGACTGTATTGTGGCACTTAAATGCTCCTTTTGTAGAAGGGAGGACCCGGCTGCAAGGGCTGCTGAAGTGCTGGGTCCGGCACTGCTGGGGCCAAACCTCCTGTTCCTGGAGGGAACAAGATTGCAGATGGAACAAGCCAGTAACCAGGGTGAAGGGGGCGTGGCTAGGTGAAGTGAGGTAAAAGGAGTTGCACGGGAACTGAAAGGGGCTTCTTGCCAGAACTCTGAGCAGGAGCGGACTGCGGCTGCACTGTGGAGTGGGGTAGGCCACAGCATGCAGAGACAGGGCAGTCGCGTGAGAGACTCACCAATATCTGTGGGTGCGCAGAGGAAAGCGCACGAGACAAAGCATGATGGCACCAGCACACAGAGGAGTGCAGGCCAGGCAGAGCATTGCAGTGCATGCTGGGCAGAGCATTGCAGCGCAGCCATTCACGTGATGGATGCTGCTCAGGGAGATATGTGCCAAGTGGATTTCTGCAGAGAGCTCTTTCTGCTCTGCAGTTAAATGGACTAAGGGCTCAGTGAGCAAAACCGGTGACCGCCTGCTGCCGCCAGAACCGGTACCATGTATTGGGTGGGAACGCTTGAACACTGTTCACTGACCTCTGCCAGCATCCCATTACCCTCCGAACTCTCCCAGAGAGAGTAACGGACTGTTGAGCCAAGATAAGTGAATCTGTTAACAAAAGACTGTATAGTTAAATAACCATTATATTGTTCTCTTTTTCTTGGAGTACATCCCTGTTGTACAATTAAACAATAGTTAACCCCTGCTCTGCAGCATTTGTGTTACTGCATCCCAGCACCTACATCTTACACTTTCAGTGATTGATAGCAGCATTTAAAAGGTTAACAGCAGCAACTGACAACTACACCGATCGCTGCTATTCAAGACATGTGCCAGTTTTATAATACAGCCAGCATTTGCTCTCTGTGGAGCCAACTCTTCCTCAGATTTTATCACCTGAAGTCTTCTTCTGTGAAGCCATGATGTTGTGGTATATCGCTATCTTGATGAAAAATGAAAGGCTTTCTCTGATTTAGATGTTTTCTGGATAGAAGCATGTTTTTCTAAAGCCTCTATATAATGTTCATCATTGACAGTGTTTTTCTAGATGTGTAAGCTGCCCTTGTTATAAGCATCAATGCAACACCAGACCAGCAGAGAAGCAGTCTATTGAACTGTGTGCTGATAACAAGCTGGAAGGTCTATTTTGTCTTTAATCCAAAGATTTTCATTAAGAATTTCAAATTTTGATTCACCAGACCATAAAACATTTTTCCATTTTGCATTAGTCCATTGTGAATTAATTTTGGCCTAGAAATAGATGATAGTGTTTCACATGCATTTGTGGTTTGCATTGTGAGCAGTACTCACATACAATGATTTCTTGAAATATTACTGAGCCCATGCAGTGATTTGCATGACTAAGTCATGCCTGCTTTTAATTCAATGCCACCTCATTTTTTTTACTTAATTTTATATAGTGGTGTGAAAAAGTACTTGCCTACATTTTCACACAGGACCCTGTAGGTTTGGATTACTTTTTCCCTTAAAGGGGTTGTCCACTAGAAGAACAACCCTATTCTTGATCAAAATGTTTGGCCCCAATAAAATAATAAAGCCTACACTCTTCTCCCGTGTCTGCTAGCATCACTGACCCTGCCTTCAGACAAATTGAACATGAAGCAGAAGTTTGGGCTGCAGCTGATCTCGGATTTCCTCTACCTGCTCAATTCATCAGGAAGTGGGGACAGTGAATCCAGCATTGATTGAGTGTCAGCATCACGTGTTATAGCAACAGCATGGGAGCCTCGTGAGGCCGAGTGCTGACACCGCAGGAGGGAAGCATAAGCTTTATTATTTTATAATAAAGGCGGTCATCACACATTGGGTTCTCACACTGCATACTAGATTTCACAGCTGGGACAGGAGATTGGTCTCCTCCATATCAGGCTGAGAAGATGCGAAACTTTCCACTATATTCTTCAGCAGGGTTGATTAAATAACAGTCCTTGATGCTGCTACATTAAACGAATCACTTTTTCAGGGCTAATTCAAATAGATTATATTCTGTTTTAATAATATTGCTCTTATCTGCAATTCTTTGTCTATGGTGAGGTGTGGCAATAGGTATAGCGTATGACAGGCATTTAGTCAGGGATTATTGCCTTATAAATTCTAAGTGTTTCTGCTGCTTTTTT
Organism: Dendrobates tinctorius; assembly: GCF_039654945.1. NCBI lineage: Eukaryota > Metazoa > Chordata > Amphibia > Anura > Dendrobatidae > Dendrobates > Dendrobates tinctorius. Next base: position 4,480,326 of record NW_027361828.1, on the reverse strand, counting down.
CCAAGAAGTATCATTTCTCCTTGCGGAGAATGCCATGCTAAGCATGTCGAGATGAGGAGACTTAAAGCCGCAATGCTCCTCTGGGAAATATGCTAATTATGCAAATTGTCTCTTCAGAGAGGAAGAGGACTAGAACTCTAGTGCCACCTATTAGAAGTAGCAATCCTAAAAGTCAATGTCGACCCTTTAATGAGCCTTGTTACATGACATAGGATAAAAGCCAAGCCAGAATCTCAATTTGCATAAACTGTGTTTCGGGGTACTGCCCCTCATCAGTGCAAAGTGTGAGATCTGGTTTAGCTGTGAGAGAGGCGTCTGACCGATATCCAAGAAGTATTATTTCTGTTTGCGGAGAATAACATGCTAAGCATGTCGAGATGAGGAGACTTAAAGCCGCAATGCTCCTCTGGGAAATATGCTAATTATCTCTTCAGAGAGAAAGAGGACTAGAACTCTAGTGCCACCTATTGGAAGTAGCAATCCTAAAAGTCAATGTCGACCCTTTAACGAGCCTTGTTACATGACTTAGCATAAAAGCCAAGCCAGAATCTCAATTTGCAGACACTGTTTCTTTTTTTTCCTTTTTAAAAACCATTCAGGTTAGTTATAAACAACTCTATATAAGCTTATCAACTTAAACGTCATTGTTTCAACTCTCACCATGGTTCATATTTATTTTAGTATAGCAAACCAAGGGTATACACAAAAGACTGCCTGAACATCAATAAACATCACTAAAATTCACTGATATTTGATCAGGTGCTGCCATTTTTTAAATTTCCAGACAACCTCTGCATCAGAACAACTACCGCCTTCGCTATCTAATTTATAAATCAAGTATAATCTGGAAAGGATCAGCCCGACACACTTATTCACAGATACATGCTTCTCTTTGAAAATTCCTAAATTCCTCACATCCCAAAAACTCTGCATCACACAAGTCATAATTAACCATAGGATTCTATTTTTCACTTGACCACATGCACCAATTCCAAACATCGCAACACGCCAGTCAATAAAACTCACACCCGCTAACTCCTTACACAACCCACCTACACACTTCCACACACTGCACACGTAATCACAGTCCCACATAGTATGCCTCACAGTCTCACATCCACCACATCCTTTTCTCGGGCACACATTCGTTCTGGTCAGACCTGGTCTCTTCTGAACCTGTCGCACAGGCAAAATATTGTGCAAGGACATCCATACAATATCCCTTTGTCTATTAGACATCCCGTGCGTTCCCAAACTCTTCCATGCAACCGAAACTTCATTCCCTCTCAACCCCATGATATTAGATTCCACGTCATTCTTACATATTATTTTCAGCACATTCTTAACCATTCTAAAATCATTTATCGGTACACACAGCAAATCATGCCTCCTCACAAACATCTCAATCACCTCATACCAGACCGGACACTTGAAAGCAACAGGCACTCTAGCATCCCTCTTTCTCCAACATAAGCCATATAAGATCCAACCAGCAGAATAACTTGCCATATACTCTCCCTTATTTCCTTTATTCAGCAAAATAACAACAGTTTTGATATACTGAAGCCCCAGAAAAATCTCAATGTTTGGAAAGGCCATGCCACCATGGTGACACGCCTTAAAAAGACTTTCTCTCTTAAGTTTCTCTATTTTACTGCTCCAGAAAAAAGTAAAAACTAACTTTTCCACTCTTTTTATTTTCCTACACGACGGTGGAAAAACTGTTGCAATAAAAAGCAAAATCGGAAGAATCACCACTTTTATGACCAAGATCTTACCACTCAAGGTCAAGTCTCTCAGTCGCTAAAAATTTAGCTTACGCTCTATGCGCAATCCACACTCCTCCCAGCTCTCCTTACCTTCCAAGTCCTTATTGAATAATATTCCCAGCACTTTGATAGCACTCTCCTCATACTTTACCCCCTCCATTTCTACCCTGTCATCCCCAAAACATTTAAAACTACATTTATTCCAATTCACTCTAAAGCCTACTGCACCACAGAAAAACTCCAGAAGCAACCTAACCCTACTCATAGATGCAACACTTTCACTCACAGCCACAACATCATCCATATATCCAAGAACTTTCACATGCTTTCCACCACTCCCAGGTACCAACAAACCTGGCATCATTTTATCACGTCTCACCAAGCACAACAAAGGGTCAATCACACATACAAGCAAGAAAGGGGACATGGGACACCCCTGACTTACACCAGACTTAATATTCACTTTCTCACTCAACCACCCATTAACAAGAAACTCACTTGACACACAATCAATCATACAAAGACATTATTCCATTCACAAATTTTTGAGGAAATCCCATTCTCTCCAGAACTTTAAAAAAAAAAACCACATGCGAGACCCTATCAAAGGCTTTCTCAAAATCACTTGACAGAACCATACACTTCCGTTTCCTTTCCATGCAGTCTCCAATCAAATCCCTTAATAACAATAAGTTATCACTCATACTTCTTCCAGGCACAGCACACACTTGATCCTCATCCACAACACTATCAATCACCTCACGCATACGATTCGCCAACAATTTGCTATAGATTTTGTAATCTGCTTTCAGCAATGTTATAGGTCTCCAATTGTCTAAACACTTTCTCTCACCTTTCTTATGCACAAGCACAACCACCCCCTCTTTCATTGATTCACACAACTTACCACTCTCCCACATATACTTACATATCTCAGTCAAATCAGCACCCAGAAAATCCCATGCCTTCACATGGAATTCTACCAGCAATCCATCTTTACCTGGTGTCTTATTCTTTTTAGCACTCTTCATCACGTTTTCTTCTTCTTCCATAATTACGTTCTCATTCAAAATATCACATTCTCCACTATCCAACTTGTTCTCTAACTCATTCAGCACTTCTGAAACAAGACCAGACTCAATCCATTTTTTATCATATAACTTGCTATAGAACCTATTCACCTCCTTAATCACATTCTCACCTGACACACAAACCATTCCCATCCAGGATTTTATCAATACCAACCTTTCTCCCATTCATTTTCTTAAAGAAGAACCTCGTGCACTTTTCATCTTTCTCAAGATGTTCTATTTTGGTGCGATATATGATTTCTTTCCCTTTTTCATCCATAACACTCTTTAATTCACTCTTTGTCTCAGCCAGCATATCAGACACATCCATTCCACTTTCTCCACACTTCCTTAACCAGTCTAAATGCCTGTTTAAATCATTAAATCTACTCCGATAAATAGCAGCTTTTTTATAGCCCCATTTTTTGAAGAATTTTTTGCAACACACCTTAACCCAGTCCCACCATTCCAGCACACACGCAAAATCCCTCTTACATACACTCCACTCTTTATACTTTCTTTTTAATTCATTCATCACATCCTCATCTTCTAACAATCTTACATTCAGCTTCCAAACCCCACCCCCATACACACGGTCATCAATCGCGCTAAACACACCTCTCAAACACTCATGATCAGAAAAAGGTACAGCATTTTGTTCAAAATTCATACACAACATATTTTTGTAAAACAACATTTTATCTATCCTGGATGCAATACCACCCCTATCAGCATGGTATGTTGGCGGTGGTGGGATGCCAAATTTAGATGCAGCAGCATCTAGAAGGGAAAAATCAGAAATAAGATTGGATAACTTTTTACCAGTTATGTCACAATTCCCATCTGTGATGCAATTAAAGTCTCCAACTAAAACTGTTGGCATTTTGCCTGGAAGAAACAAACTTAATTTTTCCAAAAGAGCCAGATGCTCCTTTTTCCTGTTGTGTCCTGATGGACAGTACACATTAATAATTCTAGCCCGCCACCCCTTATAGCTAACATGTGCAATTATACATCTACCCACCTCTACAACCGTGTAGCTATCTAAACTAATCTCCCTGTTACCCATTAATATCCCTACACCATCATTCCTATTAACACATGAGCCAGACCATACATGCTGTCCATAAGGTCAGTCCTTATCGCTTGGAGAGTCCACAATCCCACATTCCTGAAGACAAAAGATTGGGAGCATTCATCTGTTTAATATAATCTAGAACGATTGCCCTCCTGAATTTGGATCTAATTTGCCTGACATTCAGGGACGCAACCAGCTTGGGGAGCCATAACATGACGGTGTTATTTACATGATGACAAACACGCCACTTCTTCAGCCGTTTTCGTTTTCCATCTGGAACTGCAACTGCCTGAATCTGTTTACGTCCTCGGGAATGCCTAAAAAAGCATTGGTGTCAGGAGAGAAGACATTCTGAGGGTAACTTCGTTCACTCACCGGACTTAAACCAACTTCACCGAGGTCTGCCCAATCCGTTCTGGGCTTCTTACAGGAAGTTCCAGGCTCCTCATCTTCAGAGGACCTTGCAAGAGTGAAGTCACCTTGATCTCCACAACTGACCAACTCCTTCTTAGTAGTGAACCAAGATACACTGGGGGTATTGCCAAGAGTACCCTTCAACTCCCCCTCCCCACAGATATCAGACTGATGAGGGAGCTCACATTCAACATCAGCAAGTTCCAAAACTGCCACCTCTGGGATGAGAGACTCTGTTTGGGGCAGGGCCTCCTCATGTGCATCCATGATTTCAGGTTCCTCAACAAGATCGGGGTCTGAAACCTGTGGAATGTCAACAACAGCAGCAGGGGGCGCAGCTGCCCCACCTGAGACCTCAGCGTAAGACCTAGGACTGATCCTTGCCTTACAGTCCCAATACTTATGGCCCTCCTCACCACAAGCATTAAACATAACAGGATATGTGCAGTCTTTTGCCATATGGCCAGAAGCATTGCAATTCCTGCAAGTTGGCATCTCCTTGCAACTGTCCTGGGTATGCCCGAAATTTTTAGACCTCCTGCAACAAATCGGGGCATCTGGAAAGAACAAAAGCCCACTATTTTTCCCAATTGAAACATTAAGAGAGGGGTAATGGATGCCTCCCGGACCTTGGGGTTCCATCCCAAATCTCACAAAAATTTTGTACTTCCCAGTCCAGAGCCCTTCTTCAATCAGGACCCTGTGGGAGTACTGAACATAAATGCAATGTGTTTTCAAAAATGAAGTAATGTCCTCCAGGTAAACAAAAGGGTTGTGCATGAAAACTACAAGAGGGATATCTCCCATAGAGTACAGCACAGTAAAGGTAAGACCTTCCAGCAAAGGATTTGCAACTCCATTTTTCAGGGCAGTAAACAAATCCTGGCAAGCCGCCATAGAAGATAGCACCAGTACATACCTGCCTTCCCTCCTAAACTCCTGCAGGCATATTATATCAGACTTCCGATTCTTCAGGATGTCATAAAACACCATGTTGACCAAATATCCCAGAGAAAAATGCAACTTCTTATCTTCAGCGATGTCAATCCTGAATCCATTTTTGGCTATCACCGATCCCAGAGAATTGAAGTCGGACTCCCATCGTCCACAGCTCCAAGGATCTCCTCCCCGAATTCTCCTGGCTATCTCCCAAAGGCAGCGACCGGCTTAAGCCATCGAAGTGGCGATACCGGAAGGCTAAGAGACAGCACTCAAGGTATTCAGGAAACTCTGCACCTCGTCAGTGCCAAGTGTGAGATCTGGTTTGGCTGTGAGAGAGGCGTCTGACCGATATCCAAGAAGTATAATTTCTCCTTGTGGAGAGATGAGGAGACTAAAAGCCGCAATGCTCCTCTGGGAAATATGCTAATTATGCAAATTGTCTTTTCAGAGAGGAAGAGAACTATAACTATAGTGCCACCTATTGGAAGTAGCAATCCTAAAAAAATTATATAAATGAGGTATCACTGTAATCGTACCGACCTGAAGAATAAAACCACTTTATCAATTTTACCACACGCGAAATGGTGTAAACACCTCCCCAAAAGAAATTAATTAAATGCAGGTTTTTGTTCATTCTGAATCCTAAAAATCAGAATAAAAAGCGATCAAAAAATGTCACATGCCCGAAGATGGTACCAATAAAAGCATCAACTCATCCTGCAAAAAATAAGACCTCACTTGACTCTGTGGGTCAAAATATGGAAAAATTATAGCTCTCAAAATGTGGTGATGCAAAAACTATTTTTACAATAAAAAGCATCTTTTAGCGTATAAAAACCTGCCATAAATAGTAAATCAATCTCCCCTTTATCATCCCCTTAATTAGGGAAAAATAATAAAATTAAAAAAAAGTGTTTATTTCCATTTTCCCATTAGAGTTAGGGCTAGGGTTAGGGCTAGGGCTAGGGTTAGGGCTGAGATTAGAGTAAGGCCGGGGTCACACTAACTGATGCAAAATACGGTCCGTAGTTTACATGCGTAATACGGATGAATGACCCCTAAATAGTGCTCCGTGTGTCATCCGTAAGCAAGGTGTGGTCACGTATTTTGTGCATGTCAGCATCCGTATGTGATCCGTATGTAATCCGCATGGCATCCGTATGGCGAGATTTTCTTGCAGGCTTGCAAAATGGACATTTAACGGTTTTGAGGCCTGCTAACTATTTAAATCATTTGCCTGCACCCTATTTATTGCCTCAGGAACAGGTGGCTGCCTCCATTCTGTCCATTTGTGACCTTGCCTTCACTAGGTGTGTTGCTGTTGTATGTGCAACATGGCAGACAGTCTGACTTTCAACACAACTGAGCAGGTTTTCTTCAACTGGCTTTTGTCACGCCGCTTTGGTCAACCATACCCAGTGATAGTGGATCCGCGGAGGAGGAGACGCATGTGGGTCCATCCACTTTTGAGGCAACGACTCACAAGAGGTCATTTTCACCGCCTCTGTTCTTCTCTGTGGGAGCATCCGGCTAAATTCTACCAATGCTGTCGCATGAGCCTTGCAATATTTGATCGACTCTTGGAGACAGTGCGCCCTGGGATAACCTTTCAGGACACAAGGATGCGCAAAGCTATATCTGCAGAGGAGCGACTTCTACTCACATTACGGTATGTATTACACAACCACATTCTCTATGTTGATGATGTGTTGCCCAAAGTATGTATTTTTTGCTTCATGGACTAATTTTAATGCCCTCATCTTATTCCAGATATGTTGAAACTTACAGACCAGAATGTTATGTGTAAGATGTACTGAATATCACTTAGTCATTGTGCAACAAAATATGTGTGTGTTATTAGATGTGAATTCATAACAAGTTTTGTATGTATGTACCTTTTTTTTTGTTTAATTTGTGCATTCTAAAAGGTTCCTTTTCTGTTGTTCTTCAGCTTCCTGTCCACTGGCCTGTCTTATGCCGCCCTCCACCATGATTTTCTGATTGGAAGATCTACCATTTCTGGCATAGTCAGGTCGACATGTAGTCAAATATGATCAAGACTACATTAACTCGTCATGCCCGAGCCCAGGATGGAAAACTGGTTGAGGATATCAAGGGACTTTGAGGAGGAATGCCAGTTTCGTAATTGCATTGGTGCCCTTGATGGCAAACATATCCGGGTGCGTAAGCCGCCAAACTCTTGCTCCCAATTCTTCAATTATAAACAATATTTTTCTGTTGTATTGTTGGCTCTGTCTGACCTTCAATACAAGTCTATAATTGTTGACATTGGGGCCTATGGAAGGACGGGAGACTCTCGAGTCTTCAATACTTCCATTATGGCTCGGCGGCTACACACCAGCCAGTTGGATCTACCACCACCACGCCAGCTACCAGGCTCCGCTCAAGAATGTGTCCCTTATGTCCTTGTGGCAGATGAGGCTTTTCAGTTAACTCGCAATGTCATGAGGCCATATCCCCGGTGCAACCTTGACCACATGTGCAGAATTTTTAACTTGCGCCTATCATGTGCTCGGCGACTGGTGGAGTGTTCCTTTGGCATTCTTTGTGCCAAATGGCGGGTACTCCAGCCTGCCATTCAGCTGAGTGAACAAAATGTTAATGAAGTAGTTAAAGCCTGTGTGGTTCTTCATATCTTCACCAGGATACATGATTGTTCCTCCTCTGGTGGTGTTGTGCGTGGGTTGGTCAATGTGCGTAGGACGAGACCACCTATCAACCCTCACTGTAGACCACTCTCTGGCCTCAAAGTGCATGATATTTTCACAAATTACTTTATGTCACCTGAGGGGGAAACGTCTTGGCAAGAGCATGCTGTATCTATGTTATAATTTTGTGGTTTATGTGTGTCTAAATATATATATTTCTACCCCTTCTGATTCTATGACTGTTTAATTGCATTGGTAAGCGTATGTTAGTTTGCTGACACTGTTTTTTAGAATTGAGACAGAGACGTAAAATGTAGTAGCCAAATGTTTACTTGACCCTTTTTTTTTGTTGTTTTTTTAAATCAAAACATATTATTGCCATATAAGAACTGTGGCAATGTGGCAAATTGGCCTTTTTGCAGATGTGAACATTTTTCCACAAACAATTTTTCACACATACAAAAACAAAAATACAACATAAGGCAATACCAAAATGGCTACATTATAAATTTTGGTAATTTGGGGAAGGAGAAGGCGGAAGACCAGCCTGTGGTTGCTGCTGGCTACTTTGCCCAACATCGCCTTGTGTGGGAGCATACTGTTGCCCATGATGTGTGTATTGTACTGCCTCCTGGGATTGGGCTTGGTACTGGCCAGAGTGATACGGAACAGGGGCATCTTGTTGGCTCGGGTAGGCCCGTGTCTCATACCAACCAATATAGCCATGTCGTCCCCAACCAGGTTGGGACCAGCCTCCAACACTGGGTGGGAAAAAGTGGCCATATTGGTGGGGTTGGCTAGAGGCAGACATATGTTGCTGGTGTTGTAAAGGTTGGGTAGGGGGAGGAAGGGGGTGAGGTGTAGGCCCACGTATTTGAGGATCCTCAGAGCCTGCTTGAGCAAGCATCTGTGTGGGTGGTCTAAGGCGCATTAGATTTCTGGGTGAAAGCTACCACCTCTCCAGATATTCAAACAACTCATATGGGGTATTGGGGGGTGTGCTTGCATCATGCAGGATTTGAAAACATCCTCGAATACAGAGTCTCACCTCACGGGAAAGGGCACGAATATAAAGGGCCAGGCTACGTGAGTATGCCTCCTCGCCATCATCTGTATTCACTCTAGCCAGATAGTTGAGGACCCCTGTGTAAACATTGGTCTGGGTATCTTGGGCAGGGATCTGGCACCTTCTTCATCCTCGCCAGGATGGTCCAGAAGGCTGTGGGGAGCCCCGGATCTGGGCAGTTGGGCTGCTGCTCATGTTGCCCTGCTCCTCCAGTATGGCTGATGGTGCAGCAGCAGACTGTCCTGGTGGTGGGGTTTGTGTCGCAGGCACTGGGTTCTCCTGAGAGGATTCTTCACCCATGCTTCTTGTAGGGGGAGAAGATGGGCCAGCCACCTCATCCCCTACAGGATCAATGATGGGCTCTATATCTGAGCTCGTTCCTCTATCCGTAAGGTTGGACTGAGTTCTGTTATGAAATAGAACAGAGCCAAAAATAAATCAATATTTTTGGCCCTGTAAAGTATCTGTGTAATGTGGTGTGAGGTATCTACTTACGGTCTCAGATCCACAATAGGGGCGAGGAAGGAGAGGCGGTCATAATAGATGTATTTCCTCTTTATGTAGCCCCCATCACCACTCCTGGACCGCTGCTGACGTTCCCGCCTGTATTGGTCGTGGATGCTGCACCACCGTCTCATCACATCTTCCACTGCAATGTGACAGGAAATATTATCAATTTCTCATATTTGATATGTCAAATTTGCTACCAGTAGCCTAGGCATGTGGCCTTCTGGGGTGTGCTTTCTACCCAGGGAGGTATATCTAATTGGCCCATCCAGCCCAGATACACAGGGTCACAATAGTTCATGTATCAAGTAACTACACTTAATAACTTGCTTGGCTAGGAGGATGAGGAGCTTGTGGCCTGTGCCAAATGATGGCAGTGTAAAACCATGGGTCACATCAAAATCTACCCGCCTCATGAGGTAAAAAGTACAAGCACAGGAAGGGGGGGTGGCCGATTCTATATGCATCTTTTGATGTGAGGTATTTTTAAACAGTTTTTGGGTTGTACTTACTCAGTTTCTGCTGCTCCTCACGTGGCCGATCACCAAAATCATGGAACATCTGGCGACATATGCGCCTCCATGACGCCTCCTTTCTTGCCCGGTTGGCAAAATGGGAATCACGTTGGTCCCAGAGTTCTGGCCGCTCCAGCACTAATACAATAAGCATCTCCACATTGAGGAAATATGGCGCTATGACGCTGCTGTACTCCGTGGAGGCGTACTTCCTGGATGTCTGGAGCGCTTTTTGAGCTCATTTGCATGTCTAGGCTTCCTGATGATGGATTGGCCCATTTCCTGTCACCAACCAAGAGACCTGTGTATTTCTCGCAAGTCACACGTGTGGTCCGTGTGTGATCCGTATTTTTTGCGCACCCATAGACTTGCATTGGCGTAGTACGGCCGTAGTACGCTGAAAATCGCAGCATACTGCGATTGGCACGGACCGTAGAATACGGCCGAGAAATATACGGCTGTTGGGAGCAAACCCATAATCATTTGTCAGTGTGTAATGCGTGCTTTTAACGCCTCTCACTCGTCCGTATTCCTCTCTAGTGTGACCCCGGCCTTAAGCGTGTATTGGGGATAGGGTTGGAGTTAGAATTATTGGGTTTCCACTGTTTAGGCACATCAGGGGCTCTCCAAACTCAACATGGTGTCTGATCTCAATTCCAGCCAATTCTGCATTGTAAAAGTCAAATGGTGCTCCTTCCCTTCCAAGCTCTGTCATGCACCCAAACAGTGGTTTACCCCCACATATGGGGTATCAGCCTACTCAGGACAAATTGCACAACAACTTTTAGGGTCCAAATAACTGTACGTTATAAACTTATGTGAGGCCCATGGGGGTTCAAAGTTCTCACCACACAACTAGATAAGTTCCTTTGGGGGTCTAGTTTCCGAAATGGGGTCACTTGTGGGGGGTTTCCACTGTTTAGGCACATCAAGGGCTCTCCAAATGTGACTTTGCGCCCAATCTCAATTCCAGCCAATTTTGCTTTGAAAAAGTCAAACAGTGCTCCTTCCCTTCCGAGCTCTGCCATGTACCGAAACAGTGGTTTCCCACCACATGTCAGGTATCAGCGTACTCAAGACAAATTGCGCAATAACTTTTGCAGTCCATTTTCTCCTGCTATCCTTGGTAAAATAAAAAAAATTGGACCTGAAGTAATTTTTTTGTGAAAAAAAGTTAAATGTTCATTATTTTTTAAACATTAAAAAAATTCCTGTGAAGCACCTGAAGGGTTAATAAACTTCTTGAATGTGGTTTTGAGCACATTGAGGGGTGCAGTTTTTAGAATAGTGTAACTTTTGGGTATTTTCTATCATATAGACCCCCAAAAGTGACTTCAAATGTGGTGTGGTCCCTAAAAAAAATGGCGTTGTAAAAATGGGAAATCGCTGGTCAACTTTTAACCCTTATAACTTCCTAACAAAAAAATATTTTGGTTCCAAAATTGTGCTGATGTAAAGTAAACATGTGGGAAATGTTACTTATTAAGTTTTTTGTTTGCCATATCTCTGTGATTTAAGGGCATACAAATTCAAAGTTGGCCTAAAACTATGGGAGTTGGCATTCCCTCCAAGATGTAGCACAACAGGGACTCTTCATGACGAGTCCCTATACACAGGTGTATATCATCTATGATTTGGGTCACCCACTGGCTGAGTGAGACAGAGTCAATGGCCTGGAGGCTTAGAGGTCTCACTAGCATCCTACACCTCAGGTTACAGGTTTGAACAAAGTGAGCATCCACCAGATTGACACCTACTCCACTGTCCACAAGCATTGGTATACTCTCAGTTACCCTGCCAACCACCACTTCAGTAGACAAGATACACTGAGGGGAAAAAATTGAGAAAATATACACTCTCTGGTCATCTCCCTCCATACGACCAGGGGGATGTGGCTTCTTAGATGGTACTACTTTGGTGCAAGTTGGGCGGACTCTGATAAAATGACCTGTCTGCCCACAGAAAAAACATGCCCCCACACCACCGCGTACAATAGGCAACCCTGTTTGTGAACCAACTCCTCCCACCTGAATGCGTTCATCCCCCTGCTCTGGTGTGTCCTCCCTCCTAGCACAGACTACAGGAGTCACATTTGGGTTATGCCTCTCCCTCAAGTGTCTATCCACCCATATGACAAGGGACATGGCGGCCTCCCATGACCTGGGGGCGGCGTACTGCACAAGAGTATCCTGCAACCTTGGGGACAGATCCTGAATAAAATGGCTCCTAAGGGCAAGGCCATTCAACTGTGTGTCAGTGGCCCACCTTCTGAACTCTGAGCAGTACACCTCAGTCAGTTAGCCCCTCTGCTTGATTTTACAGAGTCGGGTTTCCAAAAAGGGAGACGCCATCAGTATCCCTATACACAAGCGCCAATGCTGCAAAAAACCCATCCACCAACCCAACCATAAAGATGGTGAACTGGTCAGCAGGGAGAAGGCCCAGGATTGGGGATCACCCTTGAGAAGGGAGACTATAATCCCCACACACTGTTCCTCACAGGGTGGAGCCTGAAGTATACTTTACAGGCTTCCTGAAAAAAGAAAAATGTATCTCTCCCTCCAGCGAACTTGTCAAGGGAGAGATATCTTGAATTCTGGTTGAGCTGCCTCTGAGTCGAAGCCCAGAACCCCATCAACTGCTGCAGGTGCTGCACCACCTCACCATGCAGCACCTTGAAAAGGAAAAAAATGGACAGTTGGTGTTAATGTCAGTATGACACGACCCAACGGTTGGTCGGTCACCAAATGGCACAACAACACAATGCCGATGGAATAGGGGAGAGGAAGGCCCTGA
>NW_027361828.1:4397500-4462500 GCF_039654945.1 Dendrobates tinctorius | reverse complement strand
TGTCTAGTGGTAAAGGTGCCAAGCCCCACGGCTTTAGGCAGAATGGGGAGATATGTAAGGTGGCCACCAGACACATAGAGGATGGGAGCTATGTATCACAGAGGTAGATTTCCTATGTGGAGTAAACCTGGAGTAATGCTTAAGTACAGATAGTGCTAAGAGGGATCTGCCATGACAGCCCAGGCTTAATGTGAGCAGCTGAAGAGTTGAGCGGGATGGCTTCTTACCATATCTCCACCCCTTGGTGTGGTTCCCATGGTGAAATGGGACCTGTTTGTCTCACACATGCTCTGTGTGTGGAGGTGTGCAGACCTCCAGGATTGTGTGCCTCAGCTGAAAGACTAAAAGGCTGGACTCAGGCAAACCCACACTATTGTATGGACTTCTTCACTTTGTTTCATTTTGTGCCGGACAAGGGCTGTATTTAAAAAAAAAATAAATAAAAAAAATAATGATTTGTGGTGCGGTTTCTGAAGAGTGAAATAAACCAGCTGCACTTTTAAATTTATACGTGTTTCAAATGTTCAGTTTGTCTGATTTTTCTCTTTATAGGTATATTTTTGAGTAAAATGTAAATTGTTCTTTTAGTCTACAAACTTCTGACAACATGTCTCCGAATTTACAAGCAATACATTTTGCATTTTTTTCTGACAAAGAAAAATAGTCAAAATTAAAAAAACAATGCTTTCAGATCTCAAATAATGCAAAGAAAACAAGTTCATAATCATTCAGAAACAACAATACTAATGTTTTAACTTAGGAAAAGTTCAGAAATCAATATTTTGTGGAATAACCATTATTATTTTTAAAAACAGCTTTCATGCGTCTTGGCATGCTTGCCACCAGTCATTCCCACTGCTGCTGGCGCAAAAATTGAACCCGTTCTTCTTTGTTTAATGGCTTGTGACTATCCATCATCCTTTTGATTACATTCCAAAGGTTTTCAATGGGGATCAGGTCTGGAGAATGGGCTGCCCATGACACGGTTTTGATGTGGTGTCTAAATGTTTTGCCAGAGCAGTATATATAGGTAGCTAGATAAGATAGAGATGTATAAAATATATATAAGACTGGTAAAAATGTATCATCTATCTATTGTCGGGATTCACACTCTGAGGTAGGCACTAGATTTCACACAGGTGCCAAATTCTTATGTCAAAACAATGTGAGGCTTATTGAACTTCACAAACTTGCAAAAGTATTTAAATGAAACACAGCTTTTCTCCGTCACACACGTAAAAACAGAAATCACAGTCATTTTTCAATGAAGGCTAAGCAATACAAAATAAACAACAGAAATACGTTACTAAGGTGTTCACCTGTATAATACAAGATAATTTTATTGAAAAAAGGACTAAAAGTGACATGATAAAACTATTATAATATCACACAACATCAAACTCTATTCACACTGAATACAGTGCATCATGAACTGAGCTGAAATGTACAGTACATGCAATCAATTAATATATTGCACAGTACCCAAAAAACATGAAAACCACAGTAAACATTGGACTTGAGCGCCAGAAACCTGTGTGGAGTCAATTATATTGCAGATCTTGATTAGGCTAATGGAGGACTGTAGGATGTGAACATATGCTAAATCATACAATATAGTAGGATCGCATGCTAGTGGAATGAGAAAGGCATAGTGTTGGGTACAATAACTAGAACTCCTTAATACATAACCTCCCCAACAAGATGTCTTACAGTCTATCCAATGGTCTACATAAACCCCTATATATGCTTGTGATCCCGGTCACCCACCACAGTTCAAGGAGCGATAAGTCAGTCCCCCACAAAGTATCAAAACTATCAAAATATAAAATAATCAACCTGATCAGTAAACTTCATAAACTGAAAAAATTCAAAAACTTCAAAATGACAGCTTCCATTCCACAAAAAATGCTGTAACAAGCTATCAAAATGTCGTATCTATCCCAAAATAGTATCCCAAAATAGAGCTGGAGGTTTTTGGTGGCTTGAAATGGGTCAAAGGGAGAGGCCGGTGAGAAAGATAGACCCAAACTCAGAACCTCCAACTGGGGGGAAGTTAATTTAATGGAAGACAAGTTAATTACCTGCATCTTAGTAGAGCCTTGAGCAGAGCGCTCATATGATTTTTTGGGGGTATGACCCTTTCTGAAATTATCATTTTTTCTCAAATTGTAGGCGCGTTGCTGTGTTACATTATTCTCCCTCGACGACACCGAGGAGATAGAAGAGGAGCGAGATGAAGATCGCCCACGCATTCCACTGGAAGGCCACTTATAAATAGTGCCACTATTAAAATCTTTTAAATCTCTTTGGAATTTTCTGGTTTTCACTTCTTTGACCTCTTTTTCCCAGACTAAAAATTGATTATCCAGGTCTTTGTTAAGAGCTTCAATCTCAGAAGAGGATAAATTCTCTAATAGCTTCTGGCGTGTGCAGTCTATGTCAGTATCCAATTTTTCAAGCGTTTTTTTATTATTACCAATAAGGAGCTCTATTAGAGATTTGGAACATATAGTACAGGCTTCTTCCCATCTTGTCTTAAATAAAGGGTCATCAATGGTAAAAGAGGGCATGATTCGAATACGCAATCCTCTTGGTATGAGATTTTTTGCCAAATAGGTCTCCAAGGAAGCCTTGTTCCACCATGTTCTAGTTCTTTTTTTGAGAAAGAATTTCAAAGAATTTTTTAGCTCTGTTTTTTTGACAACTTTCACTGGTACCTGATTGTGTAGTGTCTCCACAGAAAACAGTATCAATGCAAGAGAGCCAATTTTTGTCTCTTGCTTTGTAATCCATCCTGGCAGCAAAGAAAAAACTGTAAACAAAACACAGCGTTATATTATTCAAAACACAAAATGCCTAGAAGACAAACAGCTTTGAAAAATATGCATCCAAAACGAGCAAAAGAGAAGCAATGTCTAAAATCAAATTTTGTTAAAACATGATTAAGCTTTTAATAATTTCATGAAAAACATTATATAAATGGGATGGAGGGCACAACAAACAGATAACCGCACAATAAGGTAGGCAGCAATTTTGTAAATATGTACACAAATGTGAATCAGTACTACTCCCCTCTTTCCTAGGTGGGGGAGGGGTACAGACTGAGTGTAGATTCAGGAGCTAAGGCAAGGTACATGGCCATGGCATCTTCACCATCAGAAGCAATCTGGAGAACAAGGCAAGCTAGGGCACCTCTAGCGTTTGGAATAGGGAAGGAGCCCCTGGTCCCCGGATACCCGACAATAGAGTTGTGACAACTCCCTTATACAAGGTATGATAATTTGTAAGATGTCATAGCTGCAGGGCATTATGTGGATGTAGAAAATTACATTAGCCTGATTATGGGTGCTTCAACAGTGTGGAAAATGATGCCTTGCAAGATTTTTTTTTCTTATTTTGTGCACCACAAATTGAATCTCAAAATGTTTAAATTCGAGTGAAGCCACAAATTTTAGTTATTTCAGATGAAAAAACTCCATAAACTGAGGTTTAATTTGCCATCAATACCTCATAGGTGGGGATATGACACTCGGCATCTCTGATATGCTCATACTGGTGCGGCCGACAGTCAGATGTAGTTAGCTGCAAAGCAGAACAGAACAGCTTCGTCAATGGCTTAGTATCCGCATCAAGGAACTGCAGATTCGGTCAACAACATGGCTGCGGCCAGTTACTGCACATCTGCTCCTATTCTAATGAACTGGAGTGGATCTGCAGTACACCTCTGTATTACTATGTAGTTAACCGTGCTGCGCTCAGTAATTAAATACATTCGGCTGCTGCTGGCACCAGGAACAGCTGATTGTTCAGGGGTCACGTGTTACACCCTCCACTCCCATTCTGACATTGATGACCTCTTCTAAAGTTGGGCCAACAATACTAAAGCACCGAATAACCTCTTTAAATATTTATTTGGCAAACACTTTCAGGTTTCTGGTTGAGCTATTGTTTTTATGTGAGTATATTTATCATTCTTAAAGTAGTAATCAAATCATTGTAATAATGAAAGTTGAAACTCTGCAATCTCCTATATGAATTCTCTCGAACAATTATAAAAAAGTATGCCATTTTACATAAATCATCTGTTGGACACAGCAATAGGTAAGATTTTTCTTTGAACATAAATGATTACTTCAAGCAGATATTTATCTACCAAAAACAGTACATAAAAAGCTTTTTGCTCGGTTGAGATGATATTTAAGCATAATGCATAACCTAAATTTGGTTTATTTACTATATTTCTGCTGCTTCTAAGACATTTTGAAAAGTTCATGAGTTAGTGCTATTAAATACCTCAACTACTTAAAGTCCAAGATTTCTCATTTACTCAGGTGCCATGACTCATTTACTAAGCTCTGTGATGACTAGGATTTTCTATTTTATACCATCTATTTGTTAATCAAATACGTTGTTCTTTATTTAACAGCTACCGTTTTCGCTTGCTGCGCAGGGCATTCTGTAACTGATTTCTCTTCTGATTTACTTTCTTCCTGACTCAGAATTATGTTTACTTTATATTTATTAACATATTAGAAGAAAAAAAAATAAAATTGAAGTACTAAAACTGCTAATTCCATTTGAATATAAATTTTATGTACAGTTGGTCTCCAATTTCTGCAAATAGGAATTTTATATTGGTGGCTGCAAATTACACTAAAAAGAATAATGTAAACGATTGAATCATGATCTGGAGAAAAAAAGACTTAAAATTAAATAGTAGTATTTAGGATTCTAGCAAGACATATTAAAGCATTGCACAGTTGCAATGATACTGAATTCCCTAACAATTGCCATTAGCTGTAATAAACTAGCATGCTGCATTATTACTGCTACAAATGTACATGAAATGATTACATAAAAGCACTCCCAAAAGAGCATACAACTTTTTAAATCAAGGAAAGTTAAGCATTAGCCCTCCTCAGATAATTTCCACTCTAAAATCTTATTTGCTTTTTTGTAATGAATCAGTCTAAAGCAGATGAGTTTTCCTATTCAGAATTAAAGGCACACAATGGCAATACCTAGTCCAATGTATCATATAGCTAAAATAAATTTTGATGGGAACAACAAAAAGACTATGTTCACAGATAATGAGGTAACACATAATAGGTTAATAATAAAATAATAATATTTTTTCTTTCCGTTATTTAGTAGAGGTAGAAGAACTAACATTAGTGATCACTCTATAAGGAAAACTTTACAAATTATTTTTTTAAATCACGATGCTACAGAGTCTCATTCTTGGGAACAGTTTGGTTTCCAGATATCTGCAAGTTATCCAGTATTCTGAGTAGACTTATCAAATTTAGTTTTATGTGTGATAACTGATTCACCAGAATTCTGAAGTAAAGCAAATTTTGCAACTAATGGTTTTGCACAAAAATTTTGCTACTTTTGCCATTTTTACATCAGCCAGGCAATTAGCATTTGTCTCATAAGGGTTTTTCTTTTTGTGGATCAACATGTTAGGCAATAGGTTGAACTAGATCGACTTATGTGTACCTTCAACCTTAGAATCATAGAATTGTAGAGTTGAAAGGGACCTCCTGGGCCATCTAGTCCAACCCCCTGCTCAAAGCAGGATGCACTAAACCATCCCAGACAGATGTCTGTCCAGCCTCTGTTTGAAGACTTCTATTGGAGGAGAACTCACCACTTCTCGTGACAGCCTGTTCCACTCATTGATCACTCTGTCAAAAAGTTTTTCCTAATATCTAATCTGTGTCTCCTCCCATTCAGTTTCATTCCATTGCTTCTAGTCTTTCCTTGTGTAAATGAGAATAAAAATGATCCTTCTACAATGTGACAGCCCTTGAGATATTTGTAGACAGCTATTAAGTCTCCTCTCAGTCTTCTCTTCTGCAAGCTAAACATTCCCAAATCCTGCAACCTTTCCTCATAAGACAGGGTTTGCAGATGGGTCACCATTCTGGTCGCTCTTTTCTGAACTTGCTCCAGTTTGTTAATGTCTTTTTTAAAATGTGGTGTCCAAAACTGGACACAGTATTCCAGATGAGGTCTGACCAAAGAGGAGTAGAGGGCAATAATGACTTCACATGATCTAGACTGTATGCTTCTGTTAATACATCCTAGAATTGCAGTTGCCTTTTTTGCTGCTGCATCACACTGTTGACTCATATTCAGTCTGTGATCTAATAGTATACCCAAGACTTTTTCACATGTGCTATTGCTTAGCCCTTTTCTTCCCATTCTGTATATGCTTTTTTTCATTTTTATTGCCCATATGTAGTACTTTGCATGTTTCCCTGTTAAAAACCATTCTGTTAGTTGCTGCCCAATGCTCCAGTTTATTTATATCTTTTTGAATCCTCTCTCTCTTCTCTAGTATTAGCTATCGCTCCTAGCTTTGTGTCATCAGCAACTTTAGTCAGTTTACCCTCAATTCCTTTATCTAAATCATTGATAAAGATGTTGAACAATACAGGGCCCAGGACAGAGCAGTGTGGTACCCCACTTGAGACATTCTTCCAACTGGATGTGCAGCCATTTACGACCACGCTTTTGGTCCGATCACTAAGCCAGTTATGAATCCACCTAACAATTGCCTTGTCCATTCCATACTTAGCCATTTTTTCAATAAAGATTGCGTGAGATACTTTGTCAAATGCTTTGCTGAAGTCAAGATATACTATATCTACAGCATTTCCCCGATCCACCCAGTCCGTGATTCTGTCATAGAAGGAAATTAAGTTAGTCTGACATTACTTATTAGTTACAAACCCATGCTGACTCTGTTTAATCACTTCATTCGTATCCAGGTACTTACATACATGTTGTTTAATTATTTGTTCAAAGATCTTTCCTGGTATAGAAGTCAGACTCACCAGCCTATAGATGCCTGGGTCAACCTTCTTCCCCTTTTTGAAGATAGGAACATTTGCTCTTCTCCAGTCTTCTGGGACTTCTCCTGTTCTCCAAGAATTGTCAAAGATTAAGGAGAGGGGTTCAAAAATTTCTTCTGCTATCACCTTCAGTACTCTGGGGTGTAATTCATCTGGACCTGGAGACTTGAATTCATTTAGGTTAGCTAAGTCTTTCCTCACTATCTTTCCGTTTATAGATATCCTGGATTCTTCTATTCCCTTAATAGGACAGTGAAGAACAGTTGATGTTACATTTCCTTTCTGAGAGAAAACATGCAAAATAGGAATTTAAAAGTTCAGCCTTCTCAACATCCTGTCTTACCATTTCATCATTTTCAACCTGTAAAAATCCCATAGCATCTTTGACTTTTCTTTTACTTTTGACATATCCCCAAAATCCTTTATTATTGCTTTTGACGTCTCTTGCAAGCCTCAATTCATTGTCAGCTTTAGATAATCTGATTTGTGCCCTGCAAGTTCTGCAGACAGAAATATATTCTTCTTTACATATGCCTCACTCTTTCCTTTTTATAAAAAGTTATTTCTTCCTTTTTAGCATGTGCTTAATTTCTGTGTTCATCCTTTCTGGTTTCCAAAAATGCTTCCTATTCTTCCCTGTTTTTGGAATTGTTAACAATTGTGCTTTGAGAATTTTTTTAAGATTTCCCATCCTTCCTGGACATTTTTGCCCTTAAGGATATCCAGCCATTGGATCCCTCAAATTTTCTTTGTGAATCCCTTAAAATCTGCCTTTCTGAAATCTAACCTTGGCGTCTGAGTCTTCACAGGTCTTCCTCCTCTAGTTATCCAAAATTCTAACATAGCATGGTCTCTACCTCCTAGGGTCCCAGCCACTTTTACCTCCTCAACCAATTCCTCCCTGTTTATAAGGATTAGATCCAAGGTAGCAGTTCCCCTTGTTTTCTACCCTACCTTTTGGAAGATAAAGTTGTCAGCAAGAGAGGATAAGAATTTCCTTGACCTGTTAGTTTTGCCTGAGAGAGATTCCCAACAAATGTCAGGATAGTTGAAATCTCCCATGACAACTGTGTCATATTTTTGGGATAACTTGGCCATTTGATGCATAAAGAGTTCATCCATATCTTCAGCTTGCACAGGTTGCCTGTAGTAAATGCCTACAATGGTGTCCTTTCCATTGTTCTGTCCTTGTATTCTTACCCAAACAGTTTCCACAGAACTCCCAGTCTCTGAAGCTTCAATCTCTGTGCAGATATACGCGTTTGTAACATACATTGCAACACCTCCTCGTTTATCAAGTCTGTTACTTGCAAATAAGTTGTATCCTTCTAGCCTTGTATTCCAATCATGTGTATTGTCCCACCAAGTTTCAGTGATTGCAATGACATCATATTTCTTTTCTTGTGTTAGTAGTTCCAATTCTCCATGTTTGCTGCCCATGCTTTGTGCATTGGTATAGAAACATTTTAGTTTGTGATTGGTTTCTCTTTCTCCAATATTTTTATTATTTAGATTATTTTGTCTTTGATCTTCCTTTCCACTTCTAATAGTAGAGTTCTCAATAGCATTTGTCAGGTGTATGGCTTTTTCTGGCCTTTTGCTCCCCTTCCCACGTTATTCTAGTTCAAAGCTCTCCTGATGAGCGTAGCAAGGTGACTTCCAAATGCATGTTTTCCAGTCTTCGTAAGGTGCACCCCATCTCTAGCAAGTAGTCCATCATATAGGTCATTCACTCCGTGATCCAGAAATCCAAATACTAGCTGACGGCACCATCAACGTAGCCAGTTGTTCACCTGCAGAATCTTATTCCACCTCCTTGTTCCATGGCCATCCACTGGGAGGATGGAAGAGAAGATCACCTGTGCTCCCAGTTCTTTCACTTTCTTACCTAAGTTTTCAAAGTCACTTCAGATGGTTTCCAGGTCATTTCTTGCTATGGCATTTGTCCACACATGTATTAGCAGGAATGGGTAGTCATCTGTAGGTCTGAAGCGTCCTGATATCCTGTCAGACACATCTTTAATTTTTGCACCTGGAAGACAGCACATTTCTCTTGAGGTAATATCCGTTCTGCAGATAGCGGCCTCTGTTCCTCTCAAAAGGGAATCCCCCATAACCACCACTCTCCATTTCTTCTTCACATTTTTCTTTCTCCATCCAGGAGGATTCTGAAGGCATACAAGGTTGCTGTTTGTGGGCAAAGTCTTATCCTGATGTATTTCTTCATTGTTCTCCTGTGTAGGAGCCTGGTACTGGTTCCTTAGCAGTATGGGCGCTGACTGCCACCCGATTCTCCTGCTTCTCTGGGTCACATGTTTCCATTCCACTGTTTCTTCAGGTGCACTTTGAATTTCTTCTCTTTCTGTAACATGAAGAGATAATTCTGCTCTGCCTAAGAACTCTTCACCTTCCTTAATGATCTTCAATGTAGCTAACCGCTCTTTGAGATTTTGCAACTTTTCCTCCAACATGGATGTGGCGCCCCTGAGGGTTCAGTCGCCACAGAGGTACTGCACCTCCTCCTGAGGTGTGGTACCCCACCATCCAGGTAAGGTGGAGACACCTGACCACACTCCAACACCTGCACTCCACACCACAAAGTAGTGTAGCAAAGCACTATCGGCAACTCCCTGCTTGGAGTGTAGCATAGCACCCCCTTGGTGGCTCCCTGCTTGGAACACGAAACGTGCTGGGAGGTGGGTGGAGTTTAGTTCACACAAAAGAGCGGGAAGAGTTGAGTCAGTCAGTCAGTCTTTTATTCAGTCAATGAGTGAGGATGTAAAAGGACAGAGTGTGAGACAGAGAAGATCCCCGGGAGAGGGATGGAAGAAGGAAGTGCTGCAGCAGGCCACAGTGATCTGGGTCTGCTGGCGCAGGAAAGAGACAGAGAAAGGAAGCTTAATTCTCCATTTGGAAGAAGGATTAGCATGGAACGTGAGGAGAATAAGAGAACAAGGACCAGGGTTAGAGGAGAACCCTTTTCAAGTTCTAAGCGCAAGGCCGGGGTCCGGTCCCCGAGGTTGTACGGATACTAATGGTCCTGCAGCAGACACCGGAGGAATAGAAGTAGTGACCACTTTATTCCCACACAAGACTTGGGGGCACAACAGCAACATATTAGTGAGCCGGGACTTAGTAGCAAGGAGTCCCCAAAGCAGGCTACAGCTGTCTGCCATACAAGTAGAGTTCATAGGAACATCTGACAGGAGGAACTCCAGTGTAACTCAGTACTAGGAGTACTTCATTCAAAGGCGCTATAAGAGGAGACGTTCAGAAAAGGCACATATGTTGGCGGAGTGTTGGAAAGGAGTACTTCATCTTGCCTGGAATTTGGCTGAGCGCCTGATCCGGAGGACACGGCACGGATGCGGGCACCTGTACCTGCAACAGGCTGTGAGTAAAGCTTTGGAACTTCATGCCCTGGTGTCCTCCACTTATTCCTGCGCCAACCTGCCCAGCACTGCCACATCCCTTGCGCCTGATACTACACCATCTAAGTGTCACCTCACCTACACTGCCCTGGGACTACAGCCCTGCCTGTGGAGGGCTATAACATCACTGCTGCACCACACCATCTGTCCCAGAGGATCTGTCTGCAGCGTCGGCTTTCATCTCTATTGCCGAACACCACAGGTGGCGTCATGAATCACTTATAAACTTTCACCACCTTAAGCACACTGAAACAACCCCTTTTGTAATGGAGCCCCAGGGCCACGGACCGGGTTACTGCTGCCGTGACAACCCCTATTGAGAAGATCAACTGGCTCGGTACCGAGTACCCCCCGGCCCTGGTGAGTGAGGGCGCTCCATGGACACAAGCTTGCATTTGTGGCATGTGAAGTTTGGCTTTTCCACCTTAAAAAGTATGAAACTATAAAACTAGCAAAGAATGCATCTTTGCCCAATTTTAGTTTTTTTTACCTTTGGTACAATATAAGCAGTATAGAAAGTTTGAAACTGTTACATTGATACATAGCTGCATAGGTTGAAAAAAGACCTAGGTCAATCAAGTCAAACCTTTCTCCAAAAATTGTACATTTTGTCACTAAATTAACTAAACCCATAATGTCATGTGTTTTGAGGAAATCATCCAGACCTTTTTTTAAAGCAGTTACAGTGTCTGTCATTAGTACCTGTTGTGGTAGGGCATTCCACAGTCTGACTGCTCTATCTATAAAGAACCCTTTCCTGTTTAGCTGCCAGAATCGCCTTTCCTCCACCCATAATGAGTGTCCCCTTGTCCTAAGTATGGTCTTTAGAAGGAATGTCATGATCCAGTTCTTTGTACTGACCACTAGAGTTGAGCGATACCGTCCGATACTTCAAAGTATCGGATCGGAATGGATCGGCCGATCTTAAAAAAAAGTATCGGTATCGCCGATTCCGATACCGGAAGTCCCATTCAAGTCTATGGGACTTCCGGTATCGGAATAAGAAAAATCCTGTTTTTCCCTTGTACAGCCTCTCTGGAGTCTGTACGGGCCTTTCGGGGGGCTGTGCCGGCCTGCCAGGGGGTCTGTGCAGGCTCCGGTGGTCTGTGCAGGCCTGCCGGGGGGCTGTGCAGGCTCCGGTGGGCTGTGCCGGCCTGCCGGGGGGCTGTGCCGGCCTGCCGGGGGGCTGTGCAGGCTCCGGTGGTCTGTGCCGGCCTGCCGGGGGGCTGTGCAGGCTCCGGTGGTCTGTGCCGGCCTGCCGGGGGGCTGTGCCGGCCTGCCGGGGGGCTGTGCAGGCTTCAGGGGTCTGTGCAGGCATTGTCCGATGGGACTACAAGTCCCATCGGGCGATGCCTGCTACCATGACAGTGATTGGCACATTAGCCAATGATGGGACAGTAGTAGTCCCATCATCCGGCTAATGTGTTGAATGTAAAAAAAAAAAAAAAAAAAATTACATGCTACATACATACAACATGCATACTACATACATGCTACATTCATACTACATACTACATACATGCTACATTCATACTACATATATACTACATGCAACATACATACTACATATATACTACATGCAACATACATACTACATATATACTACATGCATGCAACATGCATACTACATATATACTATATGCTACATACATACTACATATATACTACATGCATGCTACATACATACTGCATGCTACATACATACTACATGCTACATACATACCACATATATACTACATACTACATGCATGCTACATGCTACATACATACCACATACATACTACATACATACTACATGCTACATACATACTACATATATACTACATGCATGCTACATACATACTACATGCTACATACATACCACATATATACTACATACATACTACATGCTACATACATACTACATATATACTACATGCATGCTACATACATACTGCATGCTACATGCATGCTACATACATACTACATACATACTACATGCTACATACATACCACATATATACTACATACATACTACATGCTACATACATACTACATATATACTACATGCATGCTACATACATACTGCATGCTACATGCATGCTACATACATACTACATACATACTACATGCTACATACATACCACATATATACTACATACATACTACATACAATACATTCATACAATACATACATAGACATACAGTACATATAACATAGAGTAACATACTTACCAATACTTGTCACATTGTTCCCCGAAGCCATTGTCTTTTACGGAATAAATATTAACATAACAAACCACAAAAATACTCACCCACGATCCGAAGCAGTCCACGAGTGTGTCCCACGACGATCTTGGGTAGAGAACTGCAGCATCAGCTGTTGCTGCCGTTCTCTACGGGCTGCAGGAATCCAATGACGGAAGGTAGGTATCCTTCCGCACTGTATTCCTCCGCCACTTAAAAAAAAAAGTCCCTAGTCTCACTTTATGCCATTGCTGTGTGGGAAATTCCCACGCAGCAATGGCATAAAGTGAGACTAGGGACTTTTTTTTTTTAAGTGGCGGAGGAATACAGTGCGGAAGGATACCTACCTTCCGTCATTGGATTCCTGCAGCCCGTAGAGAACGTCAGCAACAGCTGATGCTGCAGTTCTCTACCCAAGATCGTCGTGGGACACACTCGTGGACTGCTTCGGATCGTGGGTGAGTATTTTTGTGGTTTGTTATGTTAATATTTATTCCGTAAAAGACAATGGCTTCGGGGAACAATGTGACAAGTATTGGTAAGTATGTTACTCTATGTTATATGTACTGTATGTCTATGTATGTATTGTATGAATGTATTGTATGTAGTATGTATGTAGTATATATGTGGTATGTATGTAGCATGTAGTATGTATGTAGTATGTATGTAGCATGCATGTAGCATGCAGTATGTATGTAGCATGCATGTAGTATATATGTAGTATGTATGTAGCATGTAGTATGTATGTAGTATGTATGTGGTATGTATGTAGCATGTAGTATGTATGTAGTATGTATGTAGTATGTATGTAGTATGTATGTAGCATGTAGTATGTATGTAGCATGCATGTAGTATATATGTGTTATGTATGTAGCATGCATGTAGTATGTATGTAGTATGTATGTGGTATGTATGTAGCATGCATGTAGTATGTATGTGGTATGTATGTAGTATGTATGTAGTATGTATGTAGCATGCAGTATGTATGTAGCATGTATGTAGCATGTATGTAGTATATATGTAGTATGTATGTAGCATGCAGTATGTATGTAGCATGTATGTAGCATGTATGTAGTATGTATGTAGTATATATGTAGTATGTATGTAGCATGTAGTATGTATGTAGCATGCATGTAGTATATATGTAGTATGTATGTAGCATGTAGTATGTATGTAGTATGTATGTAGTATGTATGTAGTATGTAGTATATATGTAGTATGTATGTAGCATGTAGTATGTATGTAGCATGCATGTAGCATGCATGTAGTATGTATGTAGTATGTATGTAGCATGCATGTAGTATGTATGTAGTATGTATGTAGTATGTATGTAGTATATATGTGTTATGTAGTATGTATGTATGTAGTATGTATGTAGCATGTAGTATGTATGTAGCATGCATGTAGTATGTATGTAGTATGTATGTAGTATTTTTTTTTTTTTTTTTAACATTTAACACATTAGCCGGATGATGGGACTACTACTGTCCCATCATTGGCTAATGTGTCAATCACTGTCATGGTAGCAGGCATCGCCAGATGGGACTTGTAGTCCCATCGGACGATGCTTGCACAGACCCCCGGACATCAGCACAGCCCCCCGGCAGGCCGGCACAGCCCCCCGGCAGGCCGGTACAGACCCCCACAGGGTGCACAGCCCCCCGGCAGGCCGGCACAGCCCCCCGGCAGGCCGGTACAGACCCCCACAGGGTGCACAGACCACCGGCAGGCCGGCACAGCCCCCCGGCAGGCCGGTACAGACCCCGGGCAGTCCACACAGCCCCCCTGCAGGCCGGCACAGCCCCCCGGCAGGCCGGCAGAGACCCCCGGAAGGCCCGAAGTGACGGCGCATCATGATGCGCACACACCGCGCATCATGATGACGTCAGGCTGTCAATCAACTTTGAACTTCCGATTCCGATGCCGACTTCCGATATTGAAAAAATATCGGAAGTCGGTATCGGAATTCCGATACAGCAAGTATCGGCCGATACCCGATACTTGCGGTATCGGAATGCTCAACACTACTGACCACACATATTCATACATGTAAATAAGAACTCATCTGAGGTCTCTTTTTTCTAAGCTAAACAAGCCCAATGTTTTCAATCTCTGATTATATGTGAAGATTTCCATTCCTTGTAATAATCTAGTTTCCTATCTTTAACCCCTTTACCCCCAAGGGTGGTTTGCATGTTAATGACCGGGACAATTTTTACAATTCTGACCACTGTCCCTTTATGAGGTAATAACTCTGGAATGCTTCCATGGATCCCGGTGATTCTGACAATGTTTTCTCGTGACATATTGTACTTCATGATAGTGGTAAAATTTCATTCATATAACTTGTGTTTGTGGAAAAAAAAGAAATTTGGTGAAAATATTGAAAATTTTGCAATTTTCCAACTTTGCATTTTTATGCCCTTAAATCACAGAGATATTGCACACAAAAACTTAATAAGTAACATTTCCCACATGTTTACTTTACATCAGCTCAATTTTGGAACCAAATTTTTTTTTTGTTAGGAAGTTATAAGGGTTAAAAGTTGACCAGCGATTTCTCATTTTTACAACACTATTGTTCTTTTAGGGACCACATCACATTTGAAGTCACTTTGAGGGGTCTATATGATAGAAAATACCCAAAAGTGTATCCAAGCATATTAATGGAAAGTTGAGTCGAAGGAAAAAGTGTGGTAGAAAAAGGAGCATAAGCAACCAGGATTTTCTACGGTGCTGACGCAGACGTCAAATAGGTAAAGTGAGTTCATTGGCCTTGAAATCACAGGACCTATCTGACAGCACCACGAGCAGGAGAACTTTCTCATGCTCGTGGTGCCCTCTGACAGTGTCTACTGGATGACAGGCTGTGTGGCCGCATCATGCAACCATGCAGTCTGCCATCTAAATGTAGCAGAGCTAGACTCATCGTGAGACAAATGGATTAAAAGCATCTCTACATAAAGGTGAGGTATATTGTTGCTTGTTTTATTTACCTATTTTGCAGATAATAAGGACATTGGGGGAATGGACGAGGTCGTAAGTATGATTTAAGATTATTAAAGGAGTCTATGTCTTTCTTTCAATTAAAGAACTTTTTTCTGGATGTCTGTGTTTTCATACAATATGACTATGGGGTTAGTAATGGGGGCATCTTATTGATGCCTCTCCATTACTAACCCCGAGGCTTGATGTTACCTGACAATATAAAAGTGACATCAACCGCCCAACTATCACCCCACTTGAGACAGCTACAAGGAAAGTGGAAAGTGCGAGGATAAGTGCCAGAATTGGAGCATCTTAGAGATGTGCCTTTTCTAGGGTGGCTGAGAGATGATGTTTTTAGCCTGGGGGGCAGTATTCATGGCCCCTTTCTAGGCTGTAAATTTCATCCCGCAGCTGTCTGCATAGCCTTTGCTGGTTTTTAATTATAGGGGGACCCTATGTTATTTTTTTAAGGGTCCCCATTTTAATAGCCGGTAAAAGCTATGTATACTGCTGCGAGCTGATATTAATAGCCTGGGAAGCTCCATTGGTATTAATCCCTTCCAAGGCTAGTGAATACTCCCATCCTCCACTCCTGCTCTCACTGTTTTTAGAGGCAGCAGGTGTCAACTGATGGAAGCTGTAGTCCCATCAGCTGACACCAGTGACCAGAGATAACCTCGATGATGCCACCGCCAGTCATTGATTCTGCGCTCACAGTAGTTCAGTCACCAGTTCTCAGCCTGGACAGTCGCATCTTGGCACCGTCCAGGTTGAACACTATTCATCCCCCAGACATGGATTACAGTGTGGGACGACAGACAGGTGAGGGATACTATTGGTTTTTATTTTAATTTTGTTATATGAGAACAAAGGCTTTGGTGGAATAGGCATTAGGTGAGTATAACTGTGTTTGATATTTTTAAATAAAAAAGGATAACTGTGTTTAGTGTTATTTCTAAACAAAAGAACTTAATTGTGGCTGTGTCTTTATTTACCATGTAACTATAGGGCTAGTGTTGTGAGCTCATTTTCGGGTTTGCCTCTGGCTTCTGGTGAGGGTTATGGAGATTGCTGTGCTGACAGAGGAGTAGTGAGTTCTCTATCTGGACTCCCTCTGTTGGTGAAGGGAGGTAATGAAGCTGATCTAAATGGCAGAGACCGGCCACCTGAGGAAGAGGACTGCGATTGGACATCAGGAGTTTCTGATTGGATTTAAGGCAGCCGACTCCCTAGTTTCTTGCTGGTGATTTTTCCTGACTGTGGCTTCTGGTTTCCAGTTTGGTTCCTGCCTTCCTAAAGCTAAGTTTTCTCTGCTATTGTTCATATGAGTTTTTGCCTGGTTTACTTAGTTTTGTGTTCAGCTAGCCCTGGCTGGGACTGGGCTGAATCCCCATTTTTTCTCTGATCAGTTGATCTCTTTTGCTCTGTCTTCAGAATATACCTGAGTGCTGATATAGTGATTTTGAAGTCTAGCGACTTCAGGGCATTTTTCTATCAGACGTGTTGGACATTTTTTTTGGCAGTGTTTTTTGAGTGATTGCAGACAGCAGCTTTTCTTTCCTGTCCTTGCTAGTTAGTGAGGGCCCCATCATTTGCTCAGCCTATCTTTCTATCTGTGTCTGTGTTTTCATCTTGTTTCACCGACAATACATGTTGGGGGGCTGTCTATTGCTTTGGGGTCTGCTCTGGGGCAGTTTAGATTTTCCCTTTCTTTCTTTAGGCTTATTTAGTTCTCCGGCCATGACGAGGCGTCTAGGACCACCGTAGGCATGCTCCACGGCTACTGCTAGTTGCTGTGGATAGGATCAGGGGTCTGCAATCTGCTAGTTTTCAACCTCTCTGGTTTTCTGGGCTTAGCTTGCTTTTTCCTCCTCAGTGACTCATTCATAACAGAATCACCAGCCATACCGCAGATTCTAGGGTACTCAAAAGCAGGAGAGAATTGTAAAAAAAAAAAAAAAAAAAAAAAAAAGTGTCAGAATTTTTTTTTTTTATATGTATATTTTCTCCTCTTTTTCTCTGGGGCCGTTGGAGGATTCTTTTTTTTTTCTTTTTCTCCTTGATGGAGATTAAGAAATTGTCTGATCATGTGGAGCAGCTCGCTGCTGAAGTGCGGGGAATTTCCACCTATCTCACTCATTCACATGCTGTTGAACCAAGGATCCCTGCTCCTGATGTGTTTTCTGGGGATCGGTCTAAATTTTTGAATTTTAAGAATAATTGTAAATTATTTCTTGCCATGAAGCCTAACTCATCTGGGAGCTCTGCGCAGCAGGTTAAAATTGTCATCTCCTTGCTGCGCGGCGATTCCCAGGATTGGGCGTTTTCTTTGACACCTGACGATCCTGTTTTGTCTAATGTGGATGCATTTTTTCAAGCCTTGGGGTTGTTATATGATGAACCCAATGCTATTGATCAAGCTGAGAGAGCCCTATTGGCATTGAACCAGGGTCAGAATCCTGCAGAGTTATACTGTCAGAAATTCCGAAAGTGGGAGGTCCTTACTACATGGAATGATAGTGCATTGGCAGCTCTCTTTCGGAAGGGTTTGTCTGAGACTTTAAAAGATACTATGGTGGGATTTCCTGTTCCCTCTGATCTTGACGATTCTATGTCATTAGCCATTCAAGTTGATCGGCGTTTAAGTGAACGCAAGACTACATGGGAGGCGCTGCCACATTTTGAACAAATGTATGAACCTATGCAATGTGATGGAGTTTTGTCTAGGGCGCAACGTCAGGAGTTTAAAAGGCGTAATAAGCTGTGTTTTTTCTGCGGAGATGCCTCTCATGTTATTTCTGTCTGCCCTAAATGAGAGAAACGTTTTTCACACACATTTGCTGTGGGTGGTGTAGAACCTAAGTTTCTTTTGGCAATTACTCTGATCTGCTCCTTATCCACATTTTCCACGAAGGCTTTTGTGGATTCAGGAGCGGCCTTGAATCTAATGGACTTGGATTTTGCTAAGCATTGTGGTTTACCTATGACACCTCTGTGGATGCCTATTCCTTTGAGCAATATTGATGCTACTCCTTTGGCGAAGAATAAACCTCAGTTTTGGACCCAGGTGATAATGTGGGTCGCCCCAGGCCACCAAGAAAATTGCAGATTTTTGGTGTTGCATAATTTACATGATACCAATGTTCTGGGTTTTCCCTGGTTGCAAATCCATAATCCGGTTTTGGATTGGAAATCTGTGTCTGTGGTGAGTTGGGGTTGTCGGTGTGCTCTTGGCGACACTCCTGTTTTCTCCACCTCTCCCCAGTCGCATGATGTTCCTGACTATTTGGCTGATTTTTATGATGTATTTAGTGAGAGCAAGTCTGCGTCTTTGCCTCCTCATAGGAATTATGACTGTGCAATTGAGTTGAGACCTGGATGTAAAATTCCCAAGGGTCGACTTTTCAATTTATCTGTACCCGAACACGAGGCTATGCGATCTTATATTAAGGAGTCATTGGAGAAGGGTCATATTAGACCATCCTCTTCGCCCTTAGGTGCTGGGTTTTTTTTCGTGGCCAAGAAAGATGGTTCATTAAGGCCTTGTATTGACTATCGTTCCCTCAACAAAATTACGGTTAAATTTCAGTATCCATTACCCCTGATTTATTCTCCAGAGTTAAAGGTGCTTGCTGGTTTACTAAGCTTGACCTCAGGGGGGCGTATAATCTTATTCGCATCAAGCATGGGGATGAATGGAAGACGGCGTTTAATACTCTGGAGGGACATTTTGAGTACCTGGTGATGCCTTTTGGGCTCACTAATGCCCCTTCTGTCTTCCAATCCTTCATGAATGATATTTTCCGGGACTTTGTGGATAAGTTTTTGATCATCTATCTGGATGATATTTTGATCTTTTCCAGGGATTGGGATTCTCATGTGGAACATGTTCGGACTGTGTTCCAGATTTTGAGGGAGAATTCCTTGTATGGTAAGGGATCGAAGTGCCTTTTTGGTGTACAGAGGATTTCATTTTTGGGATTTATTTTGTCTCCGTCAACTATTGAAATGGACCCTGCCAAGGTACAGGCCATTTATGATTGGGTTCAACCCACTTCTTTGAAGGCTCTCCAGAAGTTTTTGGGTTTTGCTAATTTTTATCGTAAATTTATAGCTAATTTTTCTGGTATTGCTAAACCACTGACTGATTTAACTAAGAAGGGTGCTGATGTGCTGAATTGGTCTTCAGAGGCTGTTTCGGCCTTTCAGGAGCTGAAGCGGAGGTTCACTTCTGCTCCGGTTTTGCGGCAACCTGATGTCTCACTTCCTTTTCAGGTGGAGGTAGATGCTTCAGCGATTGGTGCAGGAGCTGTTTTGTCCCAAAAAGATCCGGTGACGTCTAAAATGAATCCCTGTGCCTTCTTTTCCTGAAAGTTCTCCCCATCTGAACGCAACTATGATGTGGGGAATCGGGAATTGTTAGCCATGAAATGGGCATTTGAGGAGTGGAGACATTGGTTGGAGGGAGCTAGACATCAAGTTGTGGTCCTCACTGACCACAAGAATTTGATTTACCTGGAGTCGGCCAAACGCTTGAATCCTAGACAGGCTAGGTGGGCCTTGTTTTTTACGCGTTTTGATTTTGTGACCTCATTTCTTCCAGGCACTAAGAATGTTAAGGCAGACGCCCTTTCTAGGAATTTCTTTGCTGATTCTCCTATTGTGACCAAGCCTACTACCATCCTAGGTGAGGGGGTAGTTCTTTCTGCCATCTCGCCCGATTTGAGACGTGCTCTGGAACAATTCCAGGAGGACAAACCTGAGCGCTGTCCTATGGGAAAATTGTATGTTCCTGACCAGTGGAGGAAAGAGTGATGTCTGACGTTCATTGCTCCGCATTGGCTGGTCATCCAGGTATTTTTTGTACCAGAGATTTGGTGAGTCGGTCTATTTGGTGGCCCGCCTTATCTCATGATGTCAGGAATTTTGTGCAGTCCTGTGGGACTTCTTCCCGGTCTAAACCCTGTTCTCACTCTAGTGGGTTGTTGATGCCCTTGCCGGTGCCTAAGAGGCCATGGACCCATATTTCAATGGATTTTATTTCTGATCTTCCTGTCTCTCAGAGAATGACTGTTATCTGGGTGATTTGTGATAGATTCTCTAAGATGGTCCATCTTGTACCACTCCCAAAGTTGCCATCTTCCTCAGAATTGGTACCCTTGTTTTTACAACAGGTGGTTCGGTTGCATGGGATTCCTGAGAACATTGTATCGGACAGAGGAGTTCAGTTTGTTTCCAGATTCTGGAAAGCCTTTTGTTCCAAGCTGGGAATTCTGTTGTCCTTCTCCTCTGTGTTTCACCCTCAAACCAATGGGCAGATGGAGAGAACAAGCCAGTCTTTGGAGTCCTATTTGAGATATTTTATATCTGCTGATCAGGATGATTGGATTTCATTTTTGCCCTTGGCCGAATTCACTTTAAATAATAGAGCTAATTCTGCCACCTTGATGTCGCCCTTTTTCTGTAACTTTGGGTTTCATCCTCGATTTTCTTCAGGGCAAGTGGAATCTTCAGCCTGCCCAGGTGTTGACACTGTGGTAGAGAGAATGCAGCAGATTTGGGACCAAGTAGTGGATAAGTTGTCTCTCTCCCAGGAAAAGGCCCAGCGGTTTTCTAACCGACATAGGACCATTGGTCCCCGGTTTAAAGTGGGTGATATGGTTTGGTTGTCATCAAGGAATATCTCTATGCAGGTGGCTTCTCCAAAGTTCAAGCCAAGATTTATTGGACCTTACAAGATTTTGGAGATTCTTAATCCGGTTTCTTTTCGATTGGCTCTTCCTGTTACGTTTAAGATACATAATGTGCTTCATAAGTCGCTGTTGAAGAGATATGTTGAGCCAGTAAGTTCCTATGGCTGCACCTCCTGACCCTGTATTGGTTGAAGGTAATGTGGAATATGAGGTAGAGAAAATACTGGATTCTCGTCTGGCTAGACGGAGACTCCAGTATTTGGTCAAGTGGAAGGGTTATGGCCAGGAGGACAATTCTTGGGTCTCTGCCTCTGATATTCATGCCGATAGATTGGTTCGTGCTTTTCATCGGGCCCATCCTGATCGGCCCGGTGGCATGGATGAGGGTTTGGTGACCCCTCCTCAAGGGGGGTACTGTTGTGAGCTCATTTTCGGGTTTGCCTGATGTCTTCACACAGCAGCAGATTTAGTGCAGTGTATGTGTGAGCACTGTGTCTCTAATGAAACAAATACTGATGGGAGCAGCCTGTCCAATCAGCAGCTGTAACAGTATGAAGTGTTGGGGGGTGTATGTATGTATGTATTATGCTGCTTTCACAAATACAGGATCATTGCTGTGTTCTTTCCAATGCTGGAATGATGAGAAACATGAGTGCTGGTGCAGTTTACTGCCAGCCAATGAGTGGGGAGTGGGTGGTGCTGGTCACTGGAGCTTGCTGGGAGTTTGGTGGAGCTTCGCACGTACACTGCACCAAATCTGCTGCTGTGTGAAGACATCAGTGACGCAGAGCTGTCTCATTCAAACAGCAGAGGCTTTGTCACACAACAGATTACATCAGTGACTGCCATCCCCTGTGCAGATTAGAAGCTGCAGACCCCCATCACTGGCCATCACACAGTCTGTTCTCACTGCTGCCAGCAGCCTGGGACAGTGAGGGAAGGAATTACTGATAATGAGTTATGTATTGTAATCATGGAGTGGCCCAGAATACAGGACGATTTTCACTCCTCATTAGTTTCACTTTCCATAGATCACTGTTCAGCATGTGTCTGTGGGATGAGCAGCTGCTCTCTGCACTGAGGCTGCTGGAGGGGAAGAATTCATTAGTGTGTGATGAGGGCTGCTTCATGTGGACGGGGAGGGCCTGTAGCTATGGAGGGTGGGGTTGTTGCTATAGAGGGCATGTTTGAAATAGAGTAGGGGGTTACGACTAGTTCTCATTTCAATGCCATAACACCCCCCCCGGACGTTCTGTTCAGAATATCTAGAAAACCATGCAAACTAGTGACAGAAAGTAAATTACTTATTGTCATAATTCTGCAGCCCAGATCTGTACTGAGATTATGTGAAAAGCCTGGACAACCCCTTTAATAGATCTATACAAATATCTGAAGGGCTGCCACATTGTAGAAAGATCATCTTTATTCTCATTTGCACAAGGAAAGAATACAAGCAATGGGATGAAACTGAGTGGGAGGAGACACAACATTTTGACAGTTAGGATAATCAATGAGTGGAACAGGCTGCCATGAGAGGTGGTCAGTTATCCTTCAACAGAAGTCTTCAAACAGAGGTTGGACAGACATCTGTCTGGGAAGATTTAGTGCATCCTGCTTTGAGCAGGGGTTTGGACCAGATGGCCCAGGAGGTCCCTTCGAACTCTACCATTCTATGATTCTATGATCAACCTCACAAATATGAACCCTACTTGCCACCACTACAGGGCAAGTGGGAAGGGCCGGGCAAAGCGCCAGAATTGGTGCATCTAATCGATGTGCCTTTTCTGGGCAGACGCGGGCTGCTATTTTTAGGCCTATATCCATGACCCCCTTACCAGCCTGAAAATGCCAGCCCCCCAGCTGTCTGCTTTAGAAAGGCTGTTTGTCAAAAATGGGGGGACCTCATGCCATTTTTTAAAATTATACTAAATAGATACTACGTGGCGCTAGTAAAAGGAAAGAAGGAAAGATTATCTGCTGCAAAACAGAACAACACCCCACACACGCTGTAAGATTAAATCATGGGAATAAAAAACGTTTGCGCTGGGATTATCCTACTCCAATGTAAAAACTCTTTGTAGAGCTAGTTGACATATCACACAATTTATGAAAATACACAGACATGCAGAAATTGTTTAAATTACCTCATGCTGCTAAGTGTAGACATTAAAGGATGTACCTCTGCAGCAAACTTTGTATTATTATCCACGGACTTGCCAGTTAAAAAATAACATAAAAAACACACCTTGAGTGATGAGAATCTTCCGGAGCGCTGTCCCGGCCAGTGACAGATGCTCCAAGTCCTCCCAGCTCCAACTGTGTGCTAGCGTAGATGACACACGGCAATGATCCTCGGCTTCTGAGCATCCGACAGGACCTTTATCATGTGACCTCTGATGTCACGGAGTATGGGGCGCGTTGCAGACCAATTCCTTCTGACTAATTTCGAAAATTCACTGTTTCTTTCTTTGGGGATGGTCCATTGGAGGAATTTGTCACTTTTTATATTCCACATTGCCATTATTATGTAAATGCAAACAGTTCGACTTCACAGTTTAGTCCTCTTGGTATAAATGAATCCAAATTAAAAATCCAATGACTCTCTGCACGTGACATTTGTCTAATGAAATCCCCCTTCTTCAGCTTCTTTTAACAATTTGAAGACCTGTGATTACTGTACCTGGGGCTAATCCCACATGTTGATCTAAGTAGTGCTTTGATAGGGGATGCCCTACAAATTTATTTGTTGTCTTTATGATGTGTTCATTTATTCAAACATTGAGAGGTTGTTTTGTACGCCCCACACATAACTTATCATATGGGCACCTTATTGAATAAATCACCACTGGTGTGGTACATGTAATAAAGTCAAAAATGGCAAATTTCATAATGCCATTTGAAATGGTAGATTGTTTTACTGTTTTAAGGGAATTACTGGTCTTGCGTTTGCGACAAGGATAAAAACCAATTCTATTTCCGAATAGCCCCATATGAGATTTTTTAGCTAAATTATAATTAGTGACGGATGGTGCTATAAGATTCCCCAAATTTTTTGCCTTCCAACATAAAAATTTGGGTTTTGTTGGTAACATCTCTCCTATTGTTTTATCTTCTCTAAAGATTCCACAATGCTTTCTCACAATATTTTTCAAAATGTGGGTATTTGCATTATATTGGGTTATGATTGGAAATTCTTCATTAATATCCTGTTGTGTGTCATGTCTAGATGTGTTTTGTAATAGACAATCTCTTGGTCGATCTTGTATTTTTTGTCTTTCGTTTACAAGAAATTTCCTATCTTAGCCTTTAACAATAAATGTATTCCTTAATGAATTAGTTTCTTCCAGAATGTCTTGAATTCTAGAGCAATTCCTGTGTGAACGTATGAACTGACTCTTGGGGACATTAATGAGCCAACTTGGCAGATGACAGCTTTTCATGGAAATATAATTATTAGAATCTGTAGGTTTATGGTATGTATAAGTCTGGATAGTTTTCCTATGTACGAAAACGTTGAGGTCTAAAAAATTTATAGATTCCGTACTCGTAACTGCAGTAAATTTAAAAAAATAATCATTTTTATTAATTTCAATTAAAAATTATGCAAGGGTTTCGGGGCCCCAAGACCACATAAAAAGAATATCGGCAATGAAGCGGCGCCAGAGAACCAAGTTCACACGTAGGTCGCCGTGGGCATAAACGGTCTGGGATTCCCACATACCCACGTACAGGTTAGCATAACTAGGTGCCATCCTGGTCCTCATGACTGTTCTCCATTGCTGGGAGTAGTAGTAGTCCACCCCAAAGCAAAAATAATTATGGGTTAATATAAATATCATACAATCAGAGATAAAAGAAATTAGTTTATAGTGTAAAATATCAAACTCATTTAAAAAATATGTGGCTGCTTGACATCCTTTATTATGTTGGATGACAGTATATAATGATGTGATATCCAACGTTTCCAAAGTGGAATTTTCCTGCCAGGATCTGTAAAACATGTGTGCTGTCCTTTAGGTGTGAAGGTAACATAGGTACCACCTTTTGTAAGTGACAATTGACATATTTGGACATATGGGTAGTTAAACAATGCATGCCAGAAATAATTGGCGTTCCCGGGGGTTAGTTAAACTCTTGTAGATTTTTAGTAAATAATAAAAGAATGCAATCCTCTGGTGTGTTGTATCAATAAATTCAAATTCATGTTTATTTAGAATTCCTAAATCATAGCCTCTCTTGATGAGTGTTTTAAATAACTCTGCAATACGCTGTTTGCTCTCCAGTAGTTGTTGCCTTCTCTTCTCAATAATAAATGAGACAGCACGTTTGGAAAAATCTTTAAACATTGCTTCCCATTCCAATACTGCATTTTCATCCTTAAGCAAATTAAGTGGCAGGAAAATTACATTTTGGGAACGTTGGATATCACATCACTGTATACTGTGATCCAACATAATAAAGGCTGTCGAGCAGCCACATTTTTTAAATGAATTTAACATTTTACCCTATGAACAAATTTCTTTTATCTCTGATAGTATGTTATTTATATTACCCCATAATTGTTTTCACTTTGGGGCGAACTACTACTCCCAGCAATGGGGAAAAGCCATGGGGACCAGGCTCGCACCTAGTTATGCTAACCTGTACGTGAGTATGTGAGAATCCCAGACCATTTATGCCCATGGCGACCTACGTGTGAACCTGGTCCTCTGGTGCCGCTTTATTGATGGTATTCTTTTGATTTGGTCTGGGGGTCCCAAAAATCTTGCACAATTCTTAATTGAAATTCATAAAAATGATTATTTTTTTAAAAAATTTACTGCAGTTAACAGTACGGAATCTATAAATTTTTTAGACCTCAACATTTTCATAGATAGGGGAACTATCCAGACTTGTACATACCATAAACCTACAGATTCTAATAATTATAGCTCCAGGAAAAGCTGTCATCTGCCAAGTTGGCTCATTAATGTCCCCAAGAAACAGTTCATACGTTCACACAGGAATTGCTCCAGAAGTCAAGACTTTCTGGAAGAAACTATTTCATTAATGAATACATTTATTGATAAAGGCTATGATAGGGAATTTCTTGTAAACGAAAGACAAAAAATACAAGATCAACCAAGGGATTGTCTATTAGAAAGCACATCTAGACAACGCACACAACAGGATATTAATGAAGACTTTCCAATCATAACCCAATATAATGCAAATACCCATATTTTGAGATACATCGTGAGAAAACATTAGGGAATCTTAAGAGAAGATAAAATAATAGGAGAGATATTACAAACAAAACCAAAATTTATATATAGGAAAGAAAAAAATTTGGGGAATCTTATAGCACCATCCGTCCATAATTTAGTTAAAACATCTCATATGGGGCTACTCGGAAATAGAATTGGTTTTTATCCTTGCCGCAAATGCAAGACCTGTAAATCTCTTAAAACAGTAAAGCAATCTACCATTTCAAATGGCAATATAGAATTTGACATTTATTACTTTATTACATGTACCACATCGGGGTTGATTTATTCAATAAGATGCCCCTGTGATAAGTTATATATGGGGTGTTCAAAATGACCTCTCAATGTTTGAATAAATGAACACCTCAGAAATATAAAAAATAAATCTGTAGGGCATCCCCTATCAAAGCACTACTTAGATAAAAATGGGGGCTTGACCTCAGGTACAGTATTCACAGGTCTTCAAATTATTTAAAGAAGCTAGAGAAAGGGGGATTTCTTTAGACAAATGTAACACGCAGAGAGTCATTGGATTTTAAATTTGGATTCATTAACACCAAGGAGAATAAATTGTGAAACATTTTTTATTCCCATTTTTTAAAATTATTTATTTAAATATTTAAAAATAAGTAATGGGGACCCCTCTATTCTTAATAACCAGCCGTGCTAAAGCTGATAGCTGAGGATTGCAGCCCCCATCTGTGAGTCTTGCCTGTCTGGTTATCAAAAATACAGTGGAACCCACACAGGGTTTTTTTTCAATTACTTATTTACAGCGCAGGACAAGCTGATGAATACTCCCATCCTCCGCTTCTGCTTTCACTGTTATTAGCGACAACTGGTATCATCTGATGGGAGCTGTAGTCTCATCAACTCAACTGACAACAGTGACCGGAGGTAAACTTTATACCTCCGATCACAGATGATCGCTTACGCTGTCTTTTGACAGCAAGAAAACTGCTCCTCTCTGACCCGCAGGGATGATTTCACCGCTGATCAGAATCGCTACACAGGTGTTTCCTACGCTGTCACACAGCGTGGGAAACACTGACTTTTGTGCTGTGTATGATCGTTTCCTATGCTGTCACACAGCGTAGGAAACACCGACTTTTGTTCTGTGTATGTTCATCTTTGATCGGTCATTAAATCAGCGAATATTACAAATTCGGTGATCGTGAGCCAAACTGTATATTGAAATATTCACTCATCTCTAGTCTTCACCACATTTTCTTCACGACTATCAACCAGTGCTGTCCATCCAAACTACTCTATGCTCCACACACTTCATGATTCCGCATATATAATTATTCCCTCTCCAACACCCAGAGCTTGAAGTGTTAAATGCACATAATCCCATAGACTTTGTGAATGTTTTTTTCTGAGCAAATTGTATTACATGAAAAAGGCATCCCCCTCACAGGTAGTGTAACATACCCTGTTTCTACTGAAAATACTAGGGGAGGGCCGAAAATACAGTTCTCATTTAGGGTGTGTGCACATGCTGCAGATTCTGCTGCGGTTCCGCACAGGATTCGGCTGCTGCGGGTCCGCAGCAGTTTTTTCTGCGGTGTACAGTACCATTATTACCTATGGGAATAAAAAAACGCAGTGCAGACGGTGCGGATTTTTCCGTGCGGTTTTGAAACCGCAGAAAGAATTGACTTGTCAATTCTTTCTGCGGATTCCGCTGTGGTTTGCCATCTCCTCCATTGTGGAGATGAAAAACCGCAGGGCAAAACTGCAGAGCAATCCGCAGGTAAAGCCGCAGGTCTTTTGACCTGCAGATTTACCTCCGGATTTTACAAAATCCACGCTGCCAAATCCGCACCCGATTCCGCAGCGTGTGCACGTAGCCTTAAACAAGCATTTGGGCAATATAATAAACATAACATACTGTATATATTTCTGTGACTCTGGTTATCTTGTTTGGAATCACTCTGGCAATAAAAGTTATTGTACAATTCATTTATTTTATTCTATTAAACCCTGGCATTGAGGGATTTGAAAAACCTTATCCAGGCCTCCAAGTCAATTAGTTAGAAATCCTGCTAGTGTTGGAACAATATGGCATTTGCCTAAACAACACAGTGAAAATAAAATACCACAAATGTAGGGTTTCTGCAGTTAGCAGTTCTATCTCTATCTGTATACCAAGATGTAAGTGAGCCCAATGATTACATAACAGAGGTAAAATGACTACTATCATACTCTCAACATACAGCACATATATTGAGCCAAAATATGGCTTATGTGTTCTGCAGTGTACATTAACTTTCCATTATAGTACATGATTAAAAGTGAACAAACCTTTTCCCAATACTTTTGTGTTTCTTTTGTGTAAATCAAAATCTAATTGAGACAAAAATGGATCCGTTATTTCATATGGTGAACCAGGTGAAGCAATAAAGCAGCTTGCAGAGGTATATCGCTGTGCACAGGAATGAAAGCAAAGATCTCATCAGTGATTGCAGCTGCGGCAGAGATGGTTTTTCTTTCCATTCAATTTTGCAATGACATCTCCAAGCAATAAGGATTAAAAGTGTCCTTACTGCGGCTCAAAGGCTATTGAAGTATCTTATTGCTGGGCCTTTAAACGCGCCGGGTAAGTGTAATAGAGCATGGAGCTCTCTTTATTCTGGTCACGTGCCTGCCAATACATTACATCAGGCTGCGTGCTTTGGTGTGTGTGCATTTTTCATTTTGTTACAATTGGAAACCAACTGTTAAAAACGGATATGGATAGAAATTGATTATGGTATCTCATTTAATCCTTGCTTTCTGAATGGCTGAGGTGTAAGTGGATGGAACTAGAGTAACTGTGCTTCTCCACACACAATTTAAATTGCACATTCCAACTGATCATGAAGAATACGTATAACAGTCATGCTAATATTAAAAAGGATGCACAGAAGATTTCAACTCCACGGTAACATCCAACTGTTAAAAAGGATTGTCCCAGATAAAGAAAAAGGTTTCTTTTTTTTACTTGTAAGAAGCAGTGCTGATCTGAACTGTAGTGCAAAGCAACCAATGCGC
Organism: Dendrobates tinctorius; assembly: GCF_039654945.1. Taxonomy (NCBI): domain Eukaryota; kingdom Metazoa; phylum Chordata; class Amphibia; order Anura; family Dendrobatidae; genus Dendrobates; species Dendrobates tinctorius. Next base: position 4,433,017 of record NW_027361828.1, on the reverse strand, counting down.
AGGAATTGTGGAGTTAAAGAAAGAATAAATAAATAAAAAGAAATATTTTCCTAATCCTGCACAAATAATTTAACCAATTACACAGCCTTATTGCCTTCTAACTTAAATCTTGGCTTATCATTAGTGAAGGGCAAGCAAGTTTGACACTGCTTGATACTGAATCCAGCATTTGGGTGCTTGATCAAGTATCGGTACAGGGACTCCTGTCAGCCGAACTGTTTGTGAGCTCACTCTCTCTCAACCAATCATATGTGCACAGGCCCCGACCAAGACCCCCCTACATCAGGAAAGAGGATGTCAGGAGAGCAAGTCACAGCTGCACAGAGGACATTAGGGGAGCCTGCCACAGCAGCAGAGAGGATGTCAGGAGAGCCAGTCACAGCTGCACAGAGGACATCAGGAGAGCCTGCCACAGCAGCAGAGAGGATGTCAGGAGAGCCAGCCACAGCAGCACAGAGGATGTCAGGGGAGACAGCCACAGCAGTAAGAGAGGATGGAAAGAGAGCCTGCCACAGCAGCATAAAGGATGTCAGGAGAGCCAGCCACAGAAGCACAGAGGATGTCAGGGGAGCCAGTCACAGCAGCACAGAGGATGTCAGGGGAGCCTGCCACAGCAGCACAGCTGATGTTAGGAGAGTGTGCCACAGTAACACAGAGGTTGTCAGGAGAGCCAGCCACAGCAGCACAGAGGATGTCAGGAGAGACAGCCACAGTAACACAGAGGTTGTCAAGAGAGCCAGCCACTGCAGAATAAAGGATGTCAGGGGAGCCTGCCACAGCAGCACAGCTGATGTCAGGAGAGCCAGCCACAGCAGCACAGAGGTTATCAGGAGAGCCAGCCACAGCAGCACAGAGGATGTCAGGGGAGCCTGCCACAGCAGCACAGCTGATGTCAGGAGACCCAGCCACAGCAGCACAGAGGTTATCAGGAGAGCCAGCCACAGCAGCAGAGAGGATGTCAGGGGAACCAGCCACAGCAGCACAGAGGATGTCAGGGGAGCCAGCCACAGCAGCACAGAGGATGTCAGGGGAGACAGCCAAAGCAGAAGAGAGGATGTCAGGGGAGCCAGCCACAGCAGCAGAGAGGATGTCAGGGGAACCAGCCACAGCAGCACAGAGGATGTCAGGAGAGCCAGCCACAGCAGCACAGAGGTTATCAGGAGAGCCAGCCACAGCAGCACAGAGGATGTCAGGGGAGCCAGCCACAGCAGCAGAGAGGATGTCAGGAGAGCCTGCCACAGTAGCACAGAGGTTGTCAGGAGAACCAGCCACTGCAGCATAAAGGATGTCAGGGGAGCCAGCCACTGCAGCACAGAGGTTTTCAGGAGAGCCAGCCACAGCAGCAGAGAGGATGTCAGGGGAGCCAGCCACAGCAGCAGAGAGGATGTCAGGAGAACCTGCCACAGTATGGCTAAGTGCACACGTAGCAGAAAATTTCTGCTGGAAAACCTGACTCCCTTCCCAGAAACCGTGTTTTTTCTGCGCGTTTTCACCGCGATTTTTGCGTGGTTTTTATGCGTTTTTTCCGCGCGTTTTCTAAACACATAGAAATAATCAGAAACGCGGAAAAATCCGCGAAATTAATGAACATGCTGCGTTTTTTACCACGATGCGTTTTTTTCGCGGTAAAAAACGCATCAATGTGCACAAAAAGTGGAAAATGAGTAGAAATGAATGGGAAGCTTATTTTTCGCGGTTTTATAGTGGATTTATTGGAAAATCCGCAGTAAAAACCGTGAAAAAAATGCTACGTGTGAACACAGCCTAACACAGAGGTTGTCAAGAGAGCCAGCCACATCAGCTTAGAGGATGTCAGGAGAGCCAGCCACAGCAGCACAGAGGTTGTCAGGAGAGCCAGCCACAGCAGCAAAGAGGATGTCAGGGGAACTAGCCACAGCAGCACAGATGATGTCAGGAGAGCCAGTCACAGCAGCACAGAGGATGTCAGGAGAGCCAGCCACAGCAGTAAAGAGAATGTCAGGGGAGCCAGCCACAGCAGAAGAGAGGATGTCAGGGTAGACAGCCACAGCAGAAGAGAGGATGTCAGGGGAGCCAGACACAGCAGCACAGATGATGTCAGGAGAGCCAGCCACAGCAGAAGAGAGGATGTCAGGGGAGCCAGACACAGCAGCAGAGAGGATGTCAGGGGAACCAGCCACAGCAACAGAGAGGATGTCAGGGGAGCCAGCCACAGCAGCAGAGAGGATGTCAGGGGATCCAGCTACAGCAGCAAAGAGGATGTCAGGAGAGCCTGCATAAACAGCACAGAGGATATCAGGAGAGGCAGCCATGGCCTGACATCCTCTGTACTGCTATGGCAGGCTTCTCTGACATCCTCTGTGCAGCTCTGGCTGGCTCTTCAAACATTCCCTGTGCTACTCTGACTGGCTCTGCTGATTTCCTCTGTGCTGCTCTGGCTAGGTCTCTGGAGTGAGCTGTGTTCATATAACTTGTTAATGTAGATGAGAGAGAGAGACAGCTTCCAAATTATCCAGCTGACAGAGGAGTCCTTGCACTTTCAGGAAAGGAGTTCCTAGCTTCAGTACTGCGCATGGCTCAGATTTAAATTGTTAGGGCTAGCGGAATGCACCAAATAATAAAATGATAGTAAGGTGCGTTCGCAGCCCGGGGTCCACTGTGCAGGGGTGGTAAACTGCTGTTTAGTAATAGCGGTAGTATAAAGCGGTGTACAAAAGGTCACACGTGCGTTAACGTCACCCAGTGTGAACAGAAGCGAACTCTGTTAACTCACAGAGCCGCGCTACTGCAGAAAATAAATGCCGGTGCCTGTTTAACTCACAGAGCCTGGCCACGGAGCGCACAGAAAGCGGTCACAGAATTCTGCGACAAGGACACAGGGTCAGAGTCCCTCTAGACCTTCTGAGCGCGTGGTGTCGCACCTGCGGACACCACTATAGACGCTGACTATGGTGGAGTGTCGAGCATGTGCACCGTGGACACTGATGCCTGTCTCAGACTCTGTCCTACCTACACCTAAGCCTGGGCGCTTAACAGGCTAGGCTGCACAACACATGCTTACCAAGGGTAGAGGTTTCTTAATGAGTCATTCACCAGAGACATTCATACATGCATACGACACTCCTCATAGTCTGATAATGCAGTCTATACTAGCACATGGCCGAGCGGCCATGCGAACCTTTTATAGCCGCGTCCTTCCAGGACCTTCCTGACCTTTCTGATGGTCCAATCTGAGCTGGAGAAGGACCTGAGCATGTGACTTCCGATCTCCAATGAGAGATCGTCCCACGGGCATGCTCAGGGGACCGAAAGGAAGACTTAGTCCCTGGAGTAGCTCGCTGCTGACCAGCATGCGTTGCTATAGCTGGGCCAGAGGTGGCAGCAGCAACCAAACCCACAGAGCTGGTTTGAGCACAGCGCCGGGATCGACGATTCTGCGGAGCAGGTTCCTCTGTGGCCGAAGAGGAATGGGAGACTGCCGGATGCAAGGCTTGGGATTCCTGCTGTGCAGCGACAGGAACCTGACGTCTAACATAAATAAGCTTATTACAGGGACCAAATCATTGCTCTCTCTCTTGCCTGGCTGTCGAGCACAGGTCTTTCAGGAAAAATGGTCGACTCCATCAATGACATATTTTGCTTGGTGCTCGAGTCCAACCTGCTTGATTTGAGTACCAAGCACCCAATCAGTTTATAGTTCACTTATCACTAATTTTGATACACATTAAGTTTGCCTTTTACTCCTTTTTCATTTCTCTAATCTTTAAAATGAAAATTAATTCAGAATAAATCTCTCCCAGATAGAGCTTAGTAGTTATGAGCTCGCTTGTCACTATTCGTAACTCACTCGAACATCAGTATGTTCGGGATTCTCGTTACTCGAAAGGTATTTTTTTAATGCTCAAGCAGGAGCAATTTTTTACTGTGGCAGTTGTTTGTCATTAGCATACAGCCGGACTAGGTTGGAGCTCAATAGCATTGCTATATTGATACTGCAGTCTTATACGTCCAACTGAGGTGTGCACATTTGCCTGGCATTGTAACACTGCATTTTTTTTTATATATTGATACTCCAACTTTATACTTCCATCTGTAGTAGGCACATTTTGGATCTTGCTGCATGTCGAGTATGTGTTTACACTTGTGCTTTCTGCCTGCCAGCTTCCTTGTTTTTTGGAATCGTTCCAGACAAGCGAAGTGTGTTATTTTTCCTATATTGTCGGTATTGTGACTCACTTGTAGATCCTATTAAAGGATATTAAGGATTAAGGACACAAAATATGTTATCTCGATCTCTGATAACTTCATCTGGATGGAACAGGATAAATGGCTCTCATGCGATGTGATCCGACGCTTCCGGCTTTTTGCCACAATGAAAGTCTATGGGCGCCGGAATGCGCCGGATCCAGAAAAAGACGGATCCAGCCACCGGATCCGTTTTTTTAAGTCTGCGCATGCTCAGATCCAATTGGCCAGCCCCCAGGAAACAGATATAACCTGCTAGACAGATCCGGCAGAAAAACGGATCCGTTTCTTCAGTTCTCCAAAATTTATGCCGTATCCGTTTTATCTAAAAATAGCCGGATCCTGCCTGACGGTAAAAAACTGATGTGTGAAAGTAGCCTTAAACAGAGAGTCCTATAAAATATTAATGTTGGAAACCTGCTCACCTCATGGTGTTAAGGATATGTATTTGATATTTGACTATGAAGATAAACAAATCATGTACACATATTCAAAAAGGACGCTTTGCTGAATATATATACAGGGTGGGTCATTTATATGGATACTCCTGAGTGGGCCATTTATAAAGTTGGATCCAAAATGGCAAACTTCAAAATGGCCACCATGGTCACCACCCATCTTGAAAAGTTTCCCCCCTCCCATACACTAATGTGCCACAAACAGGAAGTTGGTATCACCAACCATTCCCATTTTATTTAGGTGTATTCATATACATGGCCCACCCAGGTGTATCCATATAAATGGCCCACCCTGTATATATATAAAGAATCACAGATATTAAATTAAGTACTTATTTGTGCTCTAACAGATTACATAAAACCTTCAGTGGGCTCTGATATGATTGTATAATCCACTGAGTTTATCAAGAATGAATTTGCCTATACCAGGGGATATCAGTACCCACACCCCTCTTATTATCCAAAGATCAATATTCTGCATGCAATACAGATGTCAGCATGACCTAACAAATATCCATTAGTGTAATAACCATTAGAGTAATAAAGATCATGACATGTGACATAGGAATCAGCAATGACTAGCAATAATTATGAGATAAGGCAGTTAATTAAACAATAGGTGGGAAACACCGAATTTCTCTATAAATACTGTGCATCTCGGCCAATAAAATCAGACATGACTCATTGTCTTTATCCTCTTGATTTCTCTGCCCGTAAACCTCCAAGTTGCAATTTGGCAGCAGACAAGATGACAACACACGCATCCCGTGTGTGCCCTAACATTTTGGTGTCAAAACATGCGGCTAGGATGACAGTTCGGAGATGACCAGTCGCAAACAGGATGTCCAGTTTCAGAATGGACTACTCGAGGGTGGAGAGTGCAGCCCTAAATAGGTAAGAACATTTTTTCTGTTATCTATAACCCTCCAGTGTCTCCAGGCTGAGATAAAGGTCAGTCGACTGTAAAGGCCCTTTTACATTTAGCGATGCACCAGCGATCCGACCAGCGATACGACCCAGTCAGGATCGCTGGTGCATCGCTAAATGATCGCTAGTGAGCTTTCACACAGAAAGACCTCACAGCGATGCAGCAGCAACACAGTGCACAATACTTACCTTTCACACACAGCGATCCTGGCGTCCTCCCGCCCGCGTCCAGCGTCGCTCTTCTCACATAGCAGGAAGCCCAGCAGGAAGCAGACAACGTGAAATGGAGCCGCCCAATCTCGCGTGGGGGAGCCGGTCGGAGGTAAGTATCACACATAGCGATATCGCTAGCAATATCGCTATAACATCACAAAACCGGTGATGTTTTAGCGATATTGCTAGCGATATCGCTTAGTGTAAAACCCCCTTTAGGGCACCGTCACACATAGCGACTCACCAGCGATCCCGACGATATCAACGTGTCAGGATCGCTGGTGAGTCGCTACATGATCGCTGGTGAGCTGTCAAACAGACAGCTTCACCAGCGATCAGCACCAGCGACGCCGAGTGCGCGGCGTTGCTGTGTACTTTAGTTACCAGCACACTGATGCAGGGAGCTGGTAACTAAGGTACACATCGGGTTTCTAAGGGATGTGTAAGGTACACAGAGGGTTTCTAAGCACAGCGCAGTGCTTAGAAACCCTGCATTTACCTTAGTTACCAGCTGATCGCTGGTCTACCGCCTGTCACACGCAGCAATGCATGCTGGCCAGCGGGAGACCAGCGGCTAAAAAAATGTCCAGGGCTTTCCTACAGCGATCAGCGATACCGGCAGGGGGGCCGGTCGCTGATCGCTGTCACACACAACGATCTCACTGGTGAGATCGCTGTTACGTCACAAAACTTGTGACTCATCAGCGATCCCGCTAGCGAGATCGCTATGTGTGACGGGGCCCTAAGACTTGGACATAGTGACTGAACGTTGATAAGTCCTAGCACCAAAAACCCACTCTGGTCACAATTTCCTTAATTGTCTGCCTTATCTTCTTTGTCTCTCTGCTTTACTGTTTTGTTTGTTTGCAGAAATATTCCCTAATTGTCTGTGTATATTGTCCAGCAAAGTGAAAAGGGATGTCTAGTGTGCAGTCATAGTGATACCATACTTCACAAGAACAGAGGGATTATAGATTAACACAGAGCATTTGCCCTGGTTCCGATCTAAAGGTCCTGCTACATTTAGCGATGCACCAGTGATCCGGACAACGATACGACCTGGTCAGGATCGCTGGTGCATCGCTAAATGGTTGCTAGTGAGCTGCCAAACAGGCAGATCTCACCAGCGACACAGCGATGCTCGGCAGTCATTACTTACCTGTCATACGAGGCGATGATGACGGCTTTCGCCCGTGTCCATGCGTCGCTCGTCGGCGCCAGCAGGAAGCCAACGATGAGAAATGGACCAGGACGATCTCGCGCAATCAGCGATATCCAGCGGGGGGGCTGGTCGGAGGTAAGTGTCACATGTAGCGAGATCACTCGCGATATCACTGTTGCGTCACAAAATCGACGCTTTAGCGATATCGCTAGCAATATCGCTAGCGATATCGCTATGTGTAAAAGGCCTTTTAGACGGTCAATGAAATAATCTCACAGGCACTCAAATTTGGCCGCCTACCCATGGTCAGAGCCCAGGGTAATGTGACTTACAAAATATAAAAAAGGACTGTGTCGTTGCTTCGCCCCTCTGTTTGCATTTGAATTGCTAGGAATCACAAGCTACTTAATCATTAGTTGTGCCTTTGTTACCCCGCTCAAACCAAAGGTAGATCCCTGGTTGTCTTGGTGAAAAAGGCATTAGCTAGGATAATAGGCTGAAGGTTAAGTGTCTTGTCAGAAAAAGAAAAGGAAAAAGTATTAACTGTTTCACTACTGGCCACAGTGGTCAGATGTTGTGCCCTAACAATTTAAGACAGGATTTGATTCTAAAGTATTGACTATATTTTTTGCTTTGGATTTGCCTTAGCTATTGTATGTTATGTTCAATTTAGGTACTTTTGTTGTTTTAAATTGCATATCAATGAATCCTACTGGCTATGAAAATATGTAGACAGTTTGATAAAACCAATTGCTTCTTAGGCTATACTGTCTTTGTGCATTGGACAAGATATTTTCCAATATTTAAAAAAATATATATTATTGTTGGCTAAAAAAATGTCCAGGTTGTTGTCTTGGCTAATATAAGCCATGACTTTTTCATCCTCTTGTTTCACCCACTAATTTTATAATAGATCCTACTTCTGCCAAAAGACTTCTAAAAAAACCTAAAGAAAAAAATCAAAAATGTAATGGATTAGCTAAAATGGTTGATATGCAAACTTGATCTTGGACAAGTGCTTCCTTATGCTTCTCCATTTGCCATACAATTAATGCCCTGTTGCTGCCCCATTCACTCTAGAAACAAACATCATATCTGTTGCTACTTTAGAACAAAGGGATAGTCATATCTTTTTCCATAAATAGCACATGTGTATAAACACCAACACAGCAGGCATTTTCTTGCAAAAAAAGATCATTTGGGGGATTTTATTTTTATCTTAAAAAGCAGAAAAAGTCCAACTGTGCAGTCTGTTATTACCAAGGCTGTTGGTTGCCACCAGTTACCATCCGTCTGCCCATAATTATATATGCTACGGTCAGTTCGACAACAATAAGACTGTGTTTGCTATAAAAAGCTTGAAGGGTGTTAAAAAGAGTCATAGGTGAGCTTAAAATGTCATATACAGTGCTGACAAAAAAAGTTTACAAGTTCAATGAAACCACAAAATCTTAACATTCAAGCTTTTTTGTGAATATTTTGTTACAATTAGTATTGAGAAGTGAAAGTTGAGCTTTGATTGGTAGCTTTGGGCAACTAAGCGAGTTTTGCTATTAGACAGTTTTTGATTATCTCCCCCATTGTGTACACTTTTAAGAAATGAAATCATGACTGGGATTTTACATGTAAAAAAGTTCTGTACATATTTTCAGGGCAGATGGAGCCATCAGAGTACTATCGGGTCGCCATGAATCGAATTTCTCAGTAAAATTTGTTAAAGCTGGTGAATTCAATTTTCTAAAGACTTGCTCATCTTTGGTAAAATATCTGACAGAAAATTAACAAGTTTGCAAAACCTTTTAGGCCTCTTTCACACATCAGTTTTTTGCCGTCAGGCGCAATCCAGCTATTTTTTTCAAAAACCGGATCCGGCGAAATGCAATGCCGGATCCAGTTTTCCCCCATTGACTTGTATTAGCACCCGATCGCGCCAGATGGCCATGCGGTTGTTCCAGTTTTGACCGGATCCGGCAATATGTCTCAATCCGAAGTCTGGAAAACTGTAACGTTTTTTGTTCTCCGGCGAAAAAGCCGGAACCGCTGGATCCGGCGCTTCCGGCTTTTTCACACAATGAAAGTCTATGAGCACCACAATGCACCGAATCCGGCCAAAGCCGGATCTGGTTGCCGGATCCATTTTTTTGGGTCTGACCATGCTCAGTAGCCCTGCCCACAGCAAACATATATAAAACATGACAGTGGGACCCTCAGCCACAGCCAACATGCCAGCCAAAAGAGGAGCCAGCCGCAGGAGAAGGCAGGAGAGTACTGCACCACCAGCACTACCCCAAATGGAGCCAAGGGACCTTGCTGAACAGGCGGAGGGGAGTCCATCAGCCGACAACAGATGGTAATTATCACATCCCCCATTCCTCAAAACTAGGGCCATGGAATATCAATATATTCATTGGCCCTTTGTTTCTCTTTATTCTCCAGCAGAAGCCGCCCTATAGAAGCAGCAGCACCAGCAGCAACAACAGGAACGGAGTCTGGCTGGCTGCAGGACACCACATCTTCTTCTTCTGGGAGCCCTCCCTCACATCGTCAGTGTTTAACGGTAAGTTTTTATTTCCACAATCCATCATTTCTGGAATATATGTCTATTCATTGACTTTTATTTCAAAACAGGAATCACAAGCTGAAGAGGGTCTCCCAGAAGAAGAATGAAGGGGTGGATAGATAGCTGGAGTGGGCTCGCAATTGGTAAGTTTCCTGCCTCAAACGCAGAAACACAACATCACACTACACACAACACATAGAAATCAATTTAGTGCAGACATCACACAGCAAACAACACATATGCCTACATCCAAGCACATAACTTATTTTTTTTTTCTTTTCTAGTCTTCCGAATCTGGTGCTCGGCCAAGAGGTCCTCGCAGTGCCTCCCAGGGTCGTTGGCGTGTGGGACGTGGCGGTCACCATCGTGTAAGTATAATTTTTTTTTTTAGGGTTTTTTTTCCCTTTTTTTACATTTCTTAAGTGTGGAGGCTAATTTTTTTTGGTTTTCTCTTTTTCTTTAACAGTTTTCACTGCGTGCTCCTGACTCTGACGGTGAGGAGGAGGGGATTGACGTGGACCTCCTCATCGATCTGGTCAGAGAAAGGGAGCCGCTGTGAAATATGGGGGGACCGCCGCCATGCTGATCTTATTTTGACCCATTGGCTCTGGGAGGAAATCTGTTTGAGGAGATCGCTTTCCCTTTACCCCACCCTTGTCAGAGCAAATCTCCGCAAGCTTTCAGCAGCTCAACTCCGCCATTCTGGAGTTGAAGTCACATCTGCAAACCATGCATTCAGAAGCAAGATCTTCGCCAAACCACACCTTTTTCAGGTCTGTTGTGGAGCGCATGGAAACACTGTCTCCTAGCCAGCAGATGCATGTAATGCATTCGTGCCACGGTGCTCTACTGCAGGTTACCTCCCAACCTCCTCCTCCCACCACAGTAGTTCCTCCACCTGCTCCACCTCCAGCCACTGTCCCTCCCCCTCCTATTCCATACCAGCCACCTCCCCAGTACCAGCCACCTCCCCAGTACCAGCAACCTCCCCAGTATCAGCAAACTCACCAGTATCAGCAAACTCCCCACTTCCAGCAACCTTCCCCATACCAAACTCCTGCCCCGTACCACACTCCTTCCCCGTACCACTTCTCAACCACATCATCTGCTACTCCAGTCCCTGCTCAACCCTCCATTCCACCACCCACCACCTGTTCTGCCTCCGACATGTCCACCCATTCTATTGCTTTTTCCACACCTTCACCTCTAACTGTTCCTTCCCCACCACCATCCCAGTCCTCTCTCAACACTCCCAGTGTCGAAGTGTCCCGCAGCCCCTCCAGCAGTGTTTCCACCCCACACTACACTAATTTGTGATTTTGTGCCCAAAATAAAAAATAAAATTTTTCAGGTTGTAAAGCTTTATTAAAAAAGTTTTTCTTGAAATTTACAAATAGTTTTAAAAAATAAAAAATATTCAATAAAAGTTTAATATTTGTTTTACACTTGTTGTCTGTCATTTATTTCTGTGGCGAAATATGTTTTGACAAAAGGTAAAATACTCGGTAGAGAATAGGTAAAAATATTTTGGTATACTAAACAAGGTACATAACTTTGGGTAAAAGGTAAATAAATTTTACCTTCTTGCCACAGTTGTGTACCTGGTTGTGTTTTAGACTAGTATTTCACCTTTTAGCAAAAGATGTGTATCTTGTTGGGGATTACCTAACAATGTAAACAACTTTTGTTAAAAGGTGAAATACTTTGCCTAAAACAGAACCAGGTACACAAGTGTGGCCAAAAGGTAAAAATTGTCAAACCACAACAAGATAGCCAACTTTGGTTGGCAAAGGTATACTGTTGGTACAGAAGGTACACGACTTTGGTTAAGGGCAGAAATTTATCAAACTCTGTCATCCTGCTAGTGTATTCTACCTTGAGGTGACATAAAGTATTGTGCAAAATTGTCCCTCATTCATGAAACTGTCACAGAACTTCTATTGGTAAAGTTCTGGTAATCTTGCAAGGTGGTTTCTGCAGAGGTGTCCTCAATGGAAATGGGGTCCTTGCACATAACAAAATTGTGCAGGACCACGCAAGCTTTGATCACCTCGTCCCTAGTTTCAGTCTTGAGGTTGACCGCAGTCAATAGGTCACGCCATTTGGCTGTCAGAATACCAAAGGCGCATTCCACCATTCTTCTAGCTCTTGTGAGGCGGTAGTTAAAAATGCGTTTTGTTGTTGTCAATCCTCTGCTAGAGTATGGTTTGAAAAGGTGGTCTGACAGCTGGAAGGCTTCATCCCCTACACATACAAAAGGCATAGGTGGGCCAGATGTTTGCGGAAGCGGTCTAGGGGGTGGGAACTGGAAGGTGTTTCCATACAGTCTACGCCCCATGGCAGACAGTTTGAAAACTTGAGAGTCATTGGAGCAGCCATAGGCCCCAATATCAACAGCAATAAATTTGTATTCCACATCAGCGATGGCCATGAGGACAATGGAAAAATATTTCTTGTAATTAAAATATTCCGATCCCTATCCTGCTGGCTTTACAATGCGGATATGTTTCCCGTCCACAGCGCCCAAGCAATTCGTAAACTGACATATCTGTAGAAACTTGTCAGCAATTTCAATCCACCTCTCTGTTGTGGGCTCTGGTACAAACTCATCAACTAAAGAGTCCCACAGTGCACGGCATGTGTACTTCACAATTCCAGATATGGTGGAAATCCCAAGTCTGTACTGGAAATGGAGTGATGAAAGGGATTCTCCAGTTGCAGGAATTTGGGGGGAATGTAAAAAAAAAATTAATTCAAAATCACAGCATATCAAACAAAAACTCAGCTATAACACTTGGAGATACAAACTACCACCAACAACATTACAGTTAAAGTGTGCTTTGATGCGAGCATATCCAATAAATGTGTCTTACCTTAGAGTCACCATCAGACGCTCTGTTGGTGAAATGGAGAAGCGGCAATAGGTGTCCGATTTTCTTATGAGGTGTGCAATGCGCTCCACCAAGTAATCAAAATTCTCGATTTGCATCAGAACATATGCAAAAAATTTCTCTGGGTTTCATCTAAGGTCCAAGCAGAGTGAAGAATACACCCCACACGTCATTCTCTTGGCTGTGATGGGGTGGATCCACAAACGGCGTCGACGTCGCTGATGCATGATGCGCTGCTGTCTCGCTCTCTCCTTCTCCAGAACAATCACCCTCAAACGATTCGCCTCCACTGTAAAATCCACCAGATTCTTCAAAATGTTTCCTATCATAACATCCATCTTCACCAGTCACTTGCTCTACTCTCCAACCTGCACTTTCTCCTCTACAACCTGTTAAAGATGGGCTGTAGGAACACTGTATATATAGGTTTTCATTAGCCAATCACGTTTGTAGGGCGTTTTAAAAACTGGATACATCGAAATCTGTCGGAAAACTGATGAAACGGATGCGACGGATCCGGTTTTTCGTCGGATGCGCAAGATGGATCCGGCAGAAAACCGGATCCGTCACATCAGGTTTTACATAACATTTGACGGATCCGGCACTCCGGCACGATGCCAGATCACGCCAGACAGCAAAAAACTGATGTGTGAAAGAGGCCTTAGGGTTCTTCACAAACATACTGTGTTCCTTTTATGAGCTTGTATTAGGGCTATAGATTTTGGGCAAACAGTGGTCATAATGACCTATTCTACTGGTTGATTGGATCTTTATGATTCTGTTAGTTATGGTCTTTATACCTTGGTTTGCGACAAAATTTTGTCAGCTTTACTAAACTGAGTGATCAAAGTTTGTTCTCATGGTCTTATGAGACACTAGACATAGATTCATTAGTGTGGTGCTATCTCTCACCTACCTGCCTCTATTCTGACAGATACTTTACCCTGGTCACTCAAATTCTCCAAAATTTCTGGCTGTGTTGGGCACTCCAATTCTACTATAGTTTGCATTGGAAAGTACCATGCTAATGTTCGTTTTATATACCCATATAATGTACTATGCTTCTGCCATACTGCAAACTCTAAATCCTGTTATTTTTCTATCTGTATGAATAAACTTGTATTTGTAAAATAATCAGTATAATAACACTGCTATAAGGTGTCAATGACACTGAAATGACAAACTTTCCCTTCATTAGCAGACATTAAAATAGAATATATTCCTGCTGTATATATAGAGTTTATTACAGTTTTAAATTTGGAAGGTACCACAGTTTTAAAAAGTTAAATGAACTATTTGCAATAAAAAGAGATTTTCATGTGATAAATAGCTGTGCATGTCATAAATCCATCAACAAACTAAAAAATGTATAGCGATAAATGACTATTAACTTGGTATTATTTTACATACATTCACTAATTAAATTGATGAATGTCACAAATTATTTGACAGGCTTATTACAAAACTACATTTTAAAAAGATGTTAAAAGTACTTTTTTGATAGAGTCTGCAGAATGACAGAAACAGTTGAAGTTTCCGAATCACTAGTAAATGTCTTGAACATTGATGAACAAATATTGTAGGAATGTGTAGAAGAAAGTTTTGGCAGATTACAAATGGTAATATAAATTCTTATAGAATAAGGGCCCATGCACACATCTTGTATGGTTGCGGCTGAACATTACACACTAGAGACAGAGTCGCAAATCAAAATTAGTTTATATTCAATCTGTTTATATTAAAGGATAATTTTTATAAATATTACAAATAGAGAATTAGCAATGAAGCGATTTGCAGTTTTATAAAACAATCTAGTCTGCAAGGTCAACATGAAATAAGAAGAATAAAATTAATAAGCAAATAGGGTATTTCAGGGTGTCATGATCCAGGTTGGATTATGACAGATAAATGCACTCGTAACCTTTTTTTTCATTCAAGCCTTTGGCTTTAAGGTAGTTTTTCCCCCGGTGGCCATTAGGGTCATTGCACTGTGGTGATTTCAGTTCTAGTTTTGCCCACGGTGGCTGGTAGGGTCATTGCACTCTTATTTCTTTAGTTTAGTGCACGTGATTATCACTAACAGGTGTGATTGCTCTGGTTTAACTATATAGGTGTGTCTTGTTCTCTCACTCACTGTTGGTGATATTGCTCATTTCCAACCAAGTCTGGTGGAGGAAGGAACTACAGAGAGGAGTTCCTTGCAGCTCAGACAGAGCTCTGGTGTAGTAGCTTCAGGTGGAAGCTGAATTCTGGTGGTGGATGCTGTTGCTGGGAGCAAGAGCAACAGAGCAAAGCTAAGTGGTGTTACCCCTGTTTTTTAACTTTCCTTTTGTGTGTTTCAGTGCAGTGGTGGGATTAGTTTCTGCACCATCCATTTCACTAGAAAGGGCTAGGTGCATGGAAAGTTAGGGTTTTTAGGTTCCTGATCGGCGCCCGATGCGGAACCGGCCTAGGGATCGCTAGGAGTGTAGAGACACTGACTCAGTGCAGAAGGTCTCCACGTCCCCGTTCCCTATCACAGGACCCTCCATTGTATCAGTTTCCCTGGTGTTTCCCTTTATTTAAATTCACCCTGCTGGAGGCGATGTATCCAGTTATACGTGTAATTCTGAAATTCGCCTGCTGGAGGCGGTGTATCCGGCTGCACGTTATATTTAGTGTTGAGCGATACCATCCGATATTGAGAAATATCGGATCGGATTGGATCGGCCGTTATCCAAAAAGTATCGGGTATCGCCGATTTCGATCCCGGAAGTCCCATTCAAGTCAATGGGACCGAAATATCGGAATTAAAAAAACCCCTTTCTTTCCTTGTAGGTTAATTCTACATGAAGAAAAACAACTAAGAATAATGTAGAATGTATTGGGGGAGGTGGTGGAGACATTAAAGGCATAGAGGTTTAGCCCAATCAAATGGAATAGCAGGAATACAATTTTTTTTTAAGACGTTCGGAGTTACAAAGATATTGACTATGTTAACCTCTTTTATATTTTGTCAGATATGCCTGTTTCACTACTTCCATGCTCTTCACCTTCTTTTTTACTTCTCCCACACTTTCTCCTTCATGATCCTCAGCAGCAGCAGCAGCAGCATCTTTTTCATCAACTTCTTCACCTTATTCATCTTCTGCTTCTTCACCTTCTTCCAATTATTCTTTTTTTTACATTTTTCATATTCTTCTTATTCAACTATTATTCTTCTTAATATTCTACTTCTTAATCTTCTTCCTATTCCTCTTCTTCATCATATTATTATTTGTGACAGGCATTCCTGTAGTTGTTATCTATAAAAGTTTGAAGATTACACCTTCCGTTCTGCCTGTCACAAAAGATTTACAATAGGATTTGTCCGCGTTCAGTTTGGCCTGCAGCAGCAGGCATTTTCCAGGGGCACCACGAGGAGGAATGGACTCACCCCCATACACTGCTTAGTAGTGTTGAGCATTCCGATACCGCAAGTATCGGGTATCGGCCGATATTAGCTGTATCGGAATTCCGATACTTAGTTCCGATACTTTTTTCATATCGAATACCGGAATCGGAAGTTCCCATAATGCTAGGAGCCCGCTCGATTTGATTCAGCCAATGGGGATCCTCAGAAGTGTGGGCATATCCTGTTAGGCATGTAGGCATGTTAACTACTGGCATGGCTGTGATTGGCTGCTGAAATGATGTCATGATGCACTATAAAAAGCGCTGCAGCCGCCATTTCTGGTCACTCTGCTGTGAATTCAGTTAGGGACAGGCTGCTGTTAAAGACTGTGAGGGACAGTTAGAAATAGCGATTCTAAAAACAATATTGTGCTTTATCCAGGCTACATAAACCACCACTGTAGCTTGCTTTTCCCTAGCAGAGCTGTTTTCACAGCTGTCTGCAAGGGCTGTGTGAGTGCAGACCCACGCTGTGTAGTGTGTCCTGCAGGCACGTCTGCTTGTAGGCCGGCCAGCGTGTGTCTCTGCCTCATACACATTTTTCTTTTATTGCTGCTTTTTTTTTCTCCTGTATAGTGTGCTTCCATACGTATCCATATATGTTGGTTGCAAACACTAAAGGAGTGGACAGCGGAGCCTTTCAGCAGCCTTTCAGTGCTATAGCCCATTTCTCTGCACTGTTTTTGGCTGTCTGATAGGTCTCTCTGTGTGTGAGTGCAGCTCACGTTGCAGTGTGTTCTACAGCCACCGCTAGCTGTAGTCCGTTCAGCGTGCGTCACTGCCTCATACATAGTCCTTTTTTTGCAGCTAATTTAGCCAGATTTTTGCTCCTATATTAGTGTGCTTCCAACCGCATCTATTGTCATTGGTTGGTTGCAAACACTATATAGGATTAGATAGAGGAGCCTTTTTGCTGGCTTGTGCCCGTCAGGGCCAGCCAGGCTAGTATCACCCTATTTTTTGGAGCCTCATCAATTGCATTGTAGGTTAGCTTCCTGCATTGTAATCGCTCCAAAAAGTTTGTGATACTATAGCTTTCAAACTTTGGTCACATCCTTTCCTTTCCCCCCACCCAAAAAAAAAAAAGGAAATAAAGTTCACCAAACACTCCACTTTACAGTTGTCTAGGCCACATTAGATCATATTAAAGTGTAGTACACACACTCTTAGCCAAATTAGTGTTTCTTATACTGGTTAGCAGGTGTTCAGGAATAAGAACACTAAGCCACCCCTTTTTTACTTTTCTGCCTATCTTTATCAGTCTACCAAGATGAAGAAGGCAGGGAGTAAGGCACGTGGTCGTGGCCGTGGAGTTTCAGCAGGGAGAGGACGGGGGGATTCAGCAGGGAGAGGATGTAGGGATTCGGTATCTGCTGCGGCCACCAGTGACAAGGCATCCCCCACTTTTACCAGGCAACAGTCCTTCATGCGCAGCTTTGTAGGACCTCGCCGTACCCCACTGCTGCGCGACGAACAAATTGAAGCCGTTGTCGGATGGATGGCAGCTAACGCATCCACTTCAATGACTTCCGCATCCTCCCAAGGCCAGAGCACTGAAGAGCAACCATCTGTCTCTTCACCACCTGCCAAATTGCCCAGGCAGTCTGAGAGCCCTAGACAGGAGCCATCTCAATCTTTACTTCTGTTCTCAGAATCTGTTGGCTTGGAAAGAGGTGGCCAGCCAAGCAGCATTCTAGAGCGTGAAGAAGAGGGAGTATGCAGTGATGCGCAACTGCTTTGTCCCTCTGAATCTGAAGAGGCGGGTGGGCCAGTGCCTATGGTCAGCACACCTCAGTATGCATCAGATGATGATGATGAGACTCAGTTGCCAATTTCTGGTGCGTACGGTGCTGGCGAGACAACCCAGGACCAGCTGGTGCTTGAAGAGGGGAGTGGAGATGATGAGGTCCTTGACCCATCATGGCGTCAGCCACAGGAAGGTGGTGGGAGCAGCTCTGAGGAAGAGATTCCCCGAACGGCCAAAAGAGGAGGGAGAGGGCGGGGGCAGACTTGGTTGCCTGTAGCCTCCACTTTGGCACCCGTGAGGAGCAATCCTCTTCCAAAACACAAAACGGGCGCTCCCAGGACTTGCAGTGCGTGGTCTTTTTTTGACACAGTTGCAGATGACATTTGCTTTGTCAAATGCAAGCTGTGTCATCAGAAAGTGAAACGAGGCAAAAATGTGACCAACCTCAATACCACAAATATGTGGAAACATGTGCGTATCAAGCACGAGGTGGAGTTACACAGACACACTTAAGATGTAGGCCAACCTTCAGCAGCACCTACCACCTCTTCAGCTCGTGTTGGGGCCTCTTCCTCCAGCTCACACACAGCTGGTTCGGCTTCCTCACTGGAACGCCATGGAAGAACCACTGCCACTGTTGTCCAGAGACCCAGTGAAATTCCACCCACTGAACCACGTTCGCAGTCATTAGCACCCTCCCAGGCCACTCACCAGCAATCGGTAGCACAGGCATGGGAGAAAAAGCGGCCATACTCGGCAAACCATCCCCGAGCACTGGCTCTGAATGCCGGCATTGCCAAACTACTGGCCCTTGAGATGCTGTCATTCAGGCTGGTGGAGACTGACACCTTCCGGAACTTTATGTCATTGGCAGTTCCACAATACAATGTGCCCAGCTGCTTTTATTTCAGCAGGCAAGCTGTCCCTGCCCTGCAAAAGCATGTGGAGGGAAAAATTAAAAATGCGCTACTAAATGCTGTCAGTAGCAAGGTCCACCTGACCACCGATGCGTGGACCAGTAGCCATGGACAGGGATGATACCTTTCCCTCACTGCCCATTGGGTCAATGTTGTGGAGCCGGGTACAGATCTGGAGAGTGGCTCTGTACGTATTCTGCCAACTCCAAGGATTGCAGGAATGCAGTCTGTACATATTGAGTCCTCCTCCTACTCTAGTTCCTCGGAATCAGCACTGCGCGAGCCTGTTAGGCCAGATTTGAGCACAGGTGTGGCCAAACATCAACAGGCCGTCCTTAAATTAATTTCTTTGGGGAATCGGAGCCACACAGCACAGGAGCTCTGGAATGCCATCAAGCAGGAGAGCGATGTGTGGTTTGTGCCAGCGAATCTCCAGCCAGGTTTGGTAGTGAGTGACAATGGCCGAAATCTAGTGGCAGCTCTGGGCCTAGGCAACCTCACTCACATACCATGTCTGGCACACGTGCTCAATTTGGTCGTGCAGAGCTTTCTGAGGGACTATCCGGATCTTGATGCACTGCTGCACAAGGTTCGCCTAGAGTGTGCTCACTTGCGGCGTTCCAGCATGGCAAGATCGCGCATTGCATCTCTGCAATGCCGATTCCGCCTGCCAGAACATCGCATCATATGTGACCTCCCCGCCAGGTGGAATTCAACGTTACATATGTTGGAGCGGTTGTGTGAGCAGCAGGCAGCAGTAATGGAGTACCAGCTGCATCAGGCGCAAACAAGTCGCACTGTGCGCCGGACACACTTCACCACCACTGAGTGGGCCACTATGAGGGACATCTGCCAAGTTTTGCGTGCCTTCGATGACTCCACGCGGATGGCCAGTGCAGATGATGCACTAATCAGCATGACTGTCCCCCTCATCTGTCTGCTTCAAAAAACCTTACAAGCACTAAGTGAGGAGGTTTTTGAAGAGGTCGAGGATGAGCAGTCAGAAATGCCATGCTTCTGGCAAGTCTGCACAACGTGCTTCCACACAAAGGCCCAGGCAGGGGACACTTAGTGAGGAGGATGACGAGGAGTCAATGGAGGAGGAGGAACACATCTCTCCAGAGGAGGGAGGTACACAAGGCTCTAGTAGTCAGTGTGTACAGCGAGGGTGGGTTGATGCCGAGCAGGCAGAGATGCTGCCTCAAGCTGGGGACAGCGTTTCCGGTCCAGTTGGCAGTCTGCAGCACATGGTTGATTTCATGCTGCAGTGCTTGTTAAATGACCGCCGCATCGCCAACATTCTCCACACGGCTGATTATTGGGTGTACACCCTCCTAGATCCTCGCTACCGGGACAACTTACAAAGCCTCATACCACAGTTGAACCGGGAGCGAAAAATGCGGGAGTACCAAGAAACACTTGTGCAGGCCATCATGTTCTCCATTCCCCCCACAAGTGTTGCTGATAGTGTTTTTCAAAGCAGCCATGTGGGTAGAGGCAGTGGAGGAAGCTCTGCACAAAGAGGTAGCAGAGGCAGTGCCGCAGGACAAGGCAAGGCCAGTATGGCCCAAATGTGGAAAAGTTTTGTGGGACCGCCACAAACGGCTACACCATCACAGACGGCTCCAGTCAGCAGGAGGCAACGTTTCCGTCAGATGGTGACAGACTACTTGTCGTGCCCTGTTAGTGTTCTCCCAGACGGCTCTTCCCCGTTCAAGTATTGGGTCTCTAAGCTGGATACATGGCCAGAGCTTAGCCAGTATGCATTGGAGGTGCTGGCTTGCCCTGCTGCCAGTGTATTATCGGAACGTGTCTTTAGTGCTGCAGGTGGTGTGGTAACAGACCGTCGCACGCGACTATCCGCCGATAATGTTGACCGGCTTACTTTTGTGAAAATGAACAAGGCCTGGATCTCACCTGAATTTGCCAGTCCTCTTCCAGAGTAAATAATTGGCTGGCAACAGGATCCAGGTCTCCTGTTGTGTTCATGTTTCTATGACCTGAACTTTATTTCCTGGGCTACAGCAATGCCCGTTGTTGCTCAGAAGTGCTGTCCGCACAGACAAAACACTCGCTCATGAGTAAGTGGGGTTCGGTAACGTCAGCTGATCCCCTGCTGTGTGTACGACAAACTCTCCTGCTGCCTACAACTTCTGACTACCTCTGATTTAATATGTTCTCTGATTTGCCCTCTGTCTCTACTCTGTTTTGAGTATTTCCTCCGGCCTACAACACCGCCTGTTTCTGCTCTCAAGTGCCGTCTGCACAATCCACACTTGTTCCTGTGGTACCTGGGTCCTGTAACATCTGCTCATCTCCAGAGTTGAGCACGGCAATGTCTCCTGCTTTGTCTACATTCCCACTACTTGTAGTGGAAATGTGGACAGAGCAGGAGACATTGCCTGACTCACCTCTAGGGAGAAGCTGCTGTTACAGAACCCCAGTAACACAGGAACAAGTGTGGGTTGTGCAGACGGCATTTCAGAGCAGCAACTGGTGTGGTTGGAAGCCAGAGGAAATACTCGAAACAGAGTGAAGACAGAGGCCTAATTGGAGTACGTTGACAGTTAGTAGTAGTCTAGAAACAATCGCAAACTGCCACCAAGTAGGCCTTGGCCTACTACCTGATTTTCCCTAGGCTCCGACACCGCCAGTTGGTGCTCAGAAGTGCTGTCCACACAGACAAAACACTCGCTCATGTGTAAGTGGGGTTTGGTAACGTCAGCTGATCCCCTGCTGTGTGTATGGCAAAGTGTCCTGCTCCCTCCACAGTCAAACAACCTCAGATTTACACCTGGCTCCAAGTAGGCCTCGGCCTACTACCTCATTTTCCCTGGGCTCCGACAACGCCAGTTGGTGCTCGGAAGTGCTGTCCACACAGAAAAACACACTCGTTCATGTGAAAGTGGGGTTCGGTAACGTCAGCTGATCCCCTGCTGTGTGGCGGGCAAACTGCTGCTGCCTCCAAATTTTAGCTACTTCAGATTGAAACATTCTCTGATTTGGCCTCTGTCTCCACTCTGTCTCTAGTATTTCCCCTGACCTCCAACACCGCCAGTTCCTGCTCACAGTTGCCGTCCATGCATTCCACACTTGTTCCTGTGTTCCTGGAGTTCTGTAACGTGAGCTGATCCCCCAATGTGTGTCCGCCACTGTCTCCTGCGCTGTCCACCTTCCCAATGCAAGTGGTGGGAATGTGGACAGAGCAGGAGACATTGGCAGACAAACATCAGGGGATCTGCTGACATTACAGAACAACAGTAACACAGGAACACGTGTGGATTGGGCAGACGGCTACTGTACGCATAAACTGGCGGTGTTGGTAGTCACATGAAATCCTGGAAACAGAGTGGAGACAGATGCCTAATTGGAGCACGTTGACAGTCTGTTGTAGCCTACAAACAATCTAAAACTGCCACCAAGTAGGCCTCGGCCTGCACCCTGGTTCTCCCTGGGCTCCAACAATGCTAGTTGGTGCTCAGAAGTGCTGTCCACACAGAAAAACACACTCGTTCATGTGAAAGTGGGGGTCAGTAACGTCAGCTGATCCCCTGCTGTGTGGAGGGCAAAGTGTCCTGCTCCCTCCAAAGTCAAAATACCTGAGCTTTACACCTGGCTACTAGTAGGCCTCGGCCTGCACCATGATTGTCCCTGGGCTCCAACACCGCCAGTTGGTGCTCGGAAGTGCCGTCCACACAGAAAAACACACTCATTCATGTGAAAGTGAGGTTCGGTAACGTCAGCTGATCCCCTGCTGTGTGGAGGGCAAAGTGTCCTGCTCCCTCCAAAGTCAAAATACCTCAGCTTTACACCTGGCTCCTAGTAGGCCTCGCCCTGCACGATGATTGTCCCTGGGCTCCAACACTGCCAGTTGGTGCTCGGAAGTGCCGTCCACACAGAAAAACACACTCGTTCATGTGAAAGTGGGGTTCGGTAACGTCGGCTGATCCCCTGCTGTGTGGAGGGCAAAGTGTCCTGCTCCCTCTAAAGTCAAAATACCTCAGCTTTACACCTGGCTCCTAGTAGGCCTCGCCCTGCACCATGATTGTCCCTGGGCTCCAACACCGCCAGTTGGTGCTCGGAAGTGCCGTCCACACAGAAAAACACACTCCTTCATGTGAAAGTGGGGTTCGGTAACGTTGGCTGATCCCCTGCTGTGTGGAGGGCAAAGTGTCCTGCTCCCTCCAAAGTCAAAATACCTCAGCTTTACACCTGGCTCCTAGCAGGCCTCGGCCTGCACCATGATTGTCCCTGGGCTCCAACACCGCCAGTTGGTGCTCGGAAGTGCTGTCCACACAGAAAAACACACTCGTTCATGTGAAAGTCGGGTTCGGTAACGTCAGCTGATCCCCTGCTGTGTGGAGAGCAAACTGCTGCTGCCTCCAAATTGTAACTACTTCAGATTTAAACATTCTCTGATTTGGCCTCTGTCTCCACTCTGTCTCTAGTATTTCCCCTGACCTCCAACACTGCCAGTTCCCGCTCATAGTTGCCGTCCACACATTCCACACTTGTTCCTGTGTTCCTGGAGTTCTGTAACGTGAGCTGATCCCCCAATGTGTGTCCGGCACTGTCTCCTGCGCTGTCCACCTTCCCACTGCAAGTGCTGGGAATGTGGACAGAGCAGGAGACATTGGCAGACAAACATCAGGGGATCTGCTGACATTACAGAACACCAGTAACACAGGAACACGTGTGGATTGGGCAGACGGCTACTGTACGCATAAACTGGCGGTGTTGGTAGTCAAGTGAAATCCTGGAAACAGAGTGGAGACACATGCCTAATTGGAGCACGTTGACAGTCTGTTGTAGCCTACAAACAATCTAAAACTGCCACCAAGTAGGCCTCGGCCTGCACCCTGGTTCTCCCTGGGCTCCAACAACGCTAGTTGGTGCTCAGAAGTGCTGTCCACACTGAAAAACACACTCGTTCATGTGAAAGTGGGGGTCAGTAACGTCACCTGATCCCCTGCTGTGTGGAGGGCAAAGTGTCCTGCTCCCTCCAAAGTCAAAATACCTCAGCTTTACACCTGGCTCCTAGTAGGCCTCGGCCTGCACCATGATTGTCCCTGGGTTTCAACAACGCTAGTTGGTGCTCGGAAGTGCTGTCCACACAGAAAAACACACTCGTTCATGTGAAAGTGGGGTTCGGTAACGTCAGCTGATCCCCTGCTGTGTGGAGGGCAAACTGCTGCTGCCTCCAAATTGTAACTACTTCAGATTTAAACATTCTCTGATTTGGCCTCTGTCTCCACTCTGTCTCTAGTATTTCCCCTGACCTCCAACACCGCCAGTTCCTGCTCACAGTTGCCATCCACGCATTCCACACTTGTTCCTGTGTTCCTGGAGTTCTGTAACGTGAGCTGATCCCCCAATGTGTGTCCAGCACTGTCTCCTGCGCTGTCCACCTTCCCACTGCATGTGGTGGGAATGTGGACAGAGCAGGAGACATTGGCAGACAAACATCAGGGGATCTGCTGACATTACAGAACACCAGTAACACAGGAACACGTGTGGATTGGGCAGATGGCTACTGTACACATAAACTGGCGGTGTTGGTAGTCACGTGAAATCCTGGAAACAGAGTGGAGACAGATGCCTAATTGGAGCACGTTGACAGTCTGTTGTAGCCTACAAACAATGTAAAACTGCCATCAAGTAGGCCTCGGCCTGCACCCTGGTTCTCCCTGGGCTCCGACAACGCCAGTTGGTGCTCGGAAGTGCTGTCCACACAGAAAAACACACTCGTTCATGTGAAAGTGGGGTTCGGTAACGTCAGCTGATCCCCTGCTGTGTGGAGGGCAAAGTGTCCTGCTCCCTCCAAAGTCAAAATACCTCAGCTTTACACCTGACTCCTAGTAGGCCTCGGCCTGCACCATGATTGTCCCTGGGCTCCAACACTGCCAGTTGGTGCTCGGAAGTGCCGTCCACACAGATAAACACACTCGTTCATGTGAAAGTGGGGTTCGGTAACGTCGGCTGATCCCCTGCTGTGTGGAGGGCAAAGTGTCCTGCTCCCTCCAAAGACAAAATACCTCAGCTTTACACCTGGCTCCTAGTAAGCCTCGGCCTGCACCATGATTGTCCCTGGGTTCCAACAATGCTAGTTGGTGCTCGGAAGTGCTGTCCACACAGAAAAACACACTCGTTCATGTGAAAGTGGGGTTCGGTAACGTCGGCTGATCCCCTGCTTTGTGGAGGGCAAAGTGTCCTGCTCCCTCCAAAGTCAAAATACCTCAGCTTTACACCTGGCTACTAGTAGGCCTCGGCCTGCACCATGATTGTTCCTGGGTTCCAACAATGCTAGTTGGTGCTCGGAAGTGCCGTCCACACAGAAAAACACACTCGTTCATGTGAAAGTGGGGTTCGGTAACGTCAGCTGATCCCCTGCTGTGTGGAGGGCAAAGTGTCCTGCTCCCTCCAAAGTCAAAATACCTCAGCTTAACACCTGGCTCCTAGTAGGCCTCGGC
The DNA here is from genome assembly GCF_039654945.1 of Dendrobates tinctorius. NCBI lineage: Eukaryota > Metazoa > Chordata > Amphibia > Anura > Dendrobatidae > Dendrobates > Dendrobates tinctorius. The sequence goes on along the minus strand of NW_027361828.1, from coordinate 4,408,016 downwards.
CTGCACCATGATTGTCCCTGGGCTCCAACACCGCCAGTTGGTGCTCGCAAGTGCTGTCCACACAGAGAAACACACTCGTTCATGTGAAAGTGGGGTTCAGTAACGTCAGCTGTTCCCCTGCTGTGTGGAGGGCAAACTGCTGCTGCTTCCAAATTGTAACTACTTCAGATTTAAACATTCTCTGATTTGGCCTCTGTCTCCACTCTGTCTCTAGTATTTCCCCTGACCTCCAACACCGCCAGTTCCTGCTCACAGTTGCCGTCCACGCATTCCACACGTGTTCATGTGTTACTGGGGTTCTGTAACGTCAGCAGATCCCCCAATATGTGTCCGCCACTGTCTCCTGCGCTGTCCACCTTCCCACTGCAAGCGGTGGGAATGTGGACAGAGCAGGAGACAGTGGCAGACACACATCAGGGGATCTGCTGACATTACAGAATCCCAGTAACACAGCAACACGTGTGGATTGGGCAGACGGCTGCTGTACGCATAAACTGGTGGTGTTGGTGGTCAAGTGAAATCCTGGAAACAGAGTGGAGACAGATGCCTAATTGGAGCACGTTGACAGTCTGTTGTAGCCTACAAACAATCTAAAACTACCACCAAGTATGCCTCGGCCTACACCATGATTGTCCCTGGGCTCCAACAACGCTAGTTGGTTCTCGGCAGTGTCTTTGGCACGGGGACTCCCTGTTCCCCAGCCTGGTTCCAGCACGCCTGCTGTTTCTGGGTAGTGTCAAGGTCACTATGCCACCAATCCGTTGTCCTGTCGTCTTGCGGCCGGGTTAGCCGACTCTACGGTGCCTGCAGTTTAGGTGACTCCTATGTGGGCTGTGGGAACTGGCACTGAAGGCTGGATCCGTAGTGCCAATGGGACATGGACCCCCTGTAGGACTGTGGGTTTCGGTAACTGCGGCCGGCTTGCGGCCTGGCTACTTTGCTTTGAATGGGTACCTTCTGCTACCCACCCGGGTTCCAGCACTGTCTGCTGGTTCTCGCCAGAGCCTTTGGCCTAGGTGCCTCCATCTCGGTATCCGAAGTCCAGCACCATCAGCTGGTCCTTGGTAGTGCTTTTTAGCACAGGTACCTTCTGCTTAGTAACCGTGGTCCAGCACCGTCAGTTGGTCCTCGGTAGTGCCATTGGCTCTTGTTCCTTCTGCTACCCATCCGGGTGCCAGCACTGTCTGCTGGTTCTCGCCACAGCCTTTGGCCTAGGTGCCTCCATCTCGGTATCCTAGGTCCAGCACCGTCAGCTGGTCCTTGGTAGTGCTTTTTAGCACAGGTACCTTCTGCTTAGTAACCGTGGTCCAGCACCGTCAGTTGGTCCTCGGTAGTGCCATTGGCTCTTGTTCCTTCTGCTACCCATCCGGGTGCCAGCACTGTCTGCTGGTTCTCGCCACAGCCTTTGGCCTAGGTGCCTCCATCTCGGTATCCTAGGTCCAGCACCGTCAGCTGGTCCTTGGTAGTGCTTTTTAGCACAGGTACCTTCTGCTTAGTAACCGTGGTCCAGCACCGTCAGTTGGTCCTCGGTAGTGCCATTGGCTCTTGTTCCTTCTGCTACCCATCCGGGTGCCAGCACTGTCTGCTGGTTCTCGTCACAGCCTTTGGCCTAGGTGCCTCCATCTCGGTGTCCGAGGTCCAGCAACGTCAGCTGGTCCTTGGTAGTGCTTTTTAGCACAGGTACCTTCTGCTTAGTAACCGTGGTCCAGCACCGTCAGTTGGTCCTCGGTAGTGCCATTGGCTCTTGTTCCTTCTGCTACCCATCCGGGTGCCAGCACTGTCTGCTGGTTCTCGCCAGTTTCTCAGCCTTCTTGTACCTTCTGCTACATTTCCAAGATTAAGCTGTTCGAAATTGTCTTTGGTAATCCTTATTGATCTCCATGACGATGACCCTGATGATGACGACCCTGAAGACCACACCAAAGAAGACCAGAAATATGACCCTAAATAATAAGACCAAGAGGACAAAGAACATGAAAACAACCAACAAGATACAGAACAAAAGACAGAAGAACAAGAAGCAGAAGAAGCAAAAGCAGAAGAACAGAAAGCAGAAGAACATTAAGCATAAGACAAAAAATCAGCATAGAAGAAATCAAAATTATAAGCAGAAGAAGACTAAGCAGTAAATGGGGGTGAGTCCGTTCCTCCTCGTGGTGCCCCTGGAAAATGCCTGCTGCTGCAGGCCAAACTGAACGTGGACAAATCCTGTTGTAAATCTTTTGTGACAGGCAGAACGTAAGGTGTAATCTTATAACTTTTATAGATAAGTACTACAGGAATGCCTGTCACCATAAGAAAATGAAGAAAAAGAAGAATAGGAAGAAGATGAAGAAATAGCATATGAAAATTAATAATAGCTGAATAAGAAGAATATGAAGAATGGAAAAAAAAAATAATGGGAAGAAGGTGAAGAAGAAGAAGATGAATAAGGTGAAGAAAAAGTTGATGAAAAAAATGCTACTGCTGCGGATCATGAAGGAGAAAGTGTGGGAGAAGTACAAAAGAAGGTGAAGAGCATGGAAGTTGCGAAACATACATATCTGACTAAATATAAAAAAGTTAACATAGTCAATATCTTTTTAACTCCGAACGTCTTGAAAAAAAAAATTGGAATTAATGCTATGCCATGTGATTTGAATAAACCACTATGCTTTTAATGTCTCCTCCACCTCCCACAATACATTCTACATGATTCTTATTTGTTTTCAATTATGTAGAATTAGCCAACAAGGAAATAAAGGCCTTTTTTTAATTCCGATACCGGAAGTCCCATTGACTTGAATGGGACTTCCGGTATCGGAATCGGCGATACCCGATATTTTTTTCATATCGGGCGATACCATCCGATGGGTAGCAGAAGGTACTCATGATAAACAAAGTTGCAAGGCCGCGAGCCGGCCGCAGTTACCGAAACCCACAGTCCTACAGGGGGTACTTGTCCTATTGGCACTACGGAACCAGCCTTTATTGCCAGAACTCACAGCCCACATAGGAAGCACCTAAACTGCAGGCACCATAGGCCCGGCTAACCTGACCGCAACATGACAGGACAACGTATTGGTGGCAAAGTGACGTTGACACTACCCGGAAACAGCAGGTGTGCTGGAACCAGGATGGGCAGGAGGGAGTACCCGTGCCAAAGACACTTCTGAGCAGCAACTGGCGATGTTGGAGCCCAGGGTCAATCATGATGTAGGCTGAGGCCTAATTTCATCAAGTTTAATATCTGTTGTAGACTACTACTGATTTCAAACGTGCTCCAACTAGGCCTCTGGCTCCACTCTGTCTCTAGTATTTCCCCTGGCCTCCAACCCCGCCAGTAGCTGCTCAGAAATGGCGTCTGCACATTCAACACTTGTTCCTGTGTTACTGGGGTTCAGTAACGTCAGCTGAACCCCTGATGTGCGTCCAGCAATGTCTCCTGCTCTGTCCACATTCCCATTACTAGTAGTGGGAATGTGGACAGAGCAGGAGACATTGCTGGACACACATCAGGGGATCAACTGACATGACTGAGCCCCAGTAACACAGGAACAAGTGTGGATTGTGCAGATGCCACTTCTGAGCAGCAACTGGCAGGGTTGGAGGCCAGGGGAAACACTAGAGACAGTGGAGCCAGAGGCCTAAGTGGAGCACAGTTAAAAATCAGTAGTAGTTTGAATGTGGAGGCAGCAGGAGACTTTGCCGTCCACACAGCAGGGGAGCAGCTGACGTTACTGAACCCCACTAACACAGGAGCTAGTGTTTTTCTCTGTGCGGACAGCACTTCCGAGCAGCAACTGGTGATGTTGGAGCCCAAGGTCAATCAGGGTGTAGGCTGATGCCTAATTTCATCAAGTTTAATATCTGTTGTAGACTACTACTGATTTTAAATGTGCTCCAACTAGGCCTCTGGCTCCACTCTGTCTCTAGTATTTCCCCTGGCCTCCAACCCCACCAGCTGCTGCTCAGAAGTGGTGTCTGCACAATCAACACTTTTTCCTGTGTTACTGGGGTTCAGTAACGTCAACTGAACCCCTGATGTGTGTCCGGCAATGTCTCCTGCTCTGTCCACATTCCCACAACTACCACTCCCAAAGTTGCCATCTTCCGCTGAGTTGGTGCCCTTGTTTTTACAACAGGTGGTTCGGTTACATGGGATTTCTGAGAACATTGTGTCCGACAGAGGAGTCCAGTTTGTTTCCAGATTCTGGAAAGCCTTTTGTTCCAGTCTGGGAATTCAGTTATCCTTCTCCTCCGCGTTTCATCCCCAGACCAATGGACAGACTGAGATAACAAACCAGACCTTGGAGTCTAATTTAAGATGTTTTATATCTGCTGATCAGGATGATTGGGCCTCATTTTTGCCCTTTGCCGAATTCGCGCTGAACAATAGAGCTAATTCTGCCACTTTGATGTCACCCTTTTTCTGTAATTTTGGGTTTCATCCTCGATTCTCTTCAGGGCAAGTGGAATCTTCGTCCTGCCCAGGTGTGGACACTGTGGTTGAGAGAATGCAGCAGACATAGGACCGAGTGGTGGATAAGTTGTCACTCTCTCAGGAAAAGGCCCAGCGATTTTCCAACCAGCATAGGACCATTGGTCCCCGGTTTAAAGTGGGTGATATGGTTTGGTTGTCATCTAAGAATATTCCTATGAAGGTTGCATCTCCAAAATTTAAGCCAAGATTTATTGGACCTTATAAGATTTTGGAGATTCTTAATTAATCCTGCTTCTTTTCGATTGGCTCTTCTAGTTACGTTCAAGATCCATAACGTATTTCACAAATCTCTGTTGAAGAGGTTTGTTGAGCCAGTGGTTCCTATGGCAGCACCTCCTGACCCTGTGTTGGTTGAAGGCAATGTGGAATATGAGGTAGAGAAAATATTGGATTCTCGTTTGGTTAGACGGAGACTCCAGTATTTGGTCAAATGGAAGGGTTATGGCCAGGAGGATAATTCTTGGGTCTCTGCCCCTGATATTCATGCCAATAGATTGGTTCGTGCTTTTCACCGGGCCCATCCTGATCGGCCTCGTGGCATGGATGAGGGTTTGGTGACCCCTCCTCAAGGGGGGGTACTGTTGTGAGTTCATTTTCTGGTCTACCAGTTGTGAGTTCTCCTTCCAGGCTCCCTCTGGTGGTGACAGGAGATGGTGAGGCTGATTTAATCAGTAGAGATTTGCCACCTGATAATGAGGATGACGACTGGACCTCAGGAATCTCAGATTGGATTTAAGACAGCCGACGCCCTACTCTGGTGCTGGTGATTCCTTCTGCTTGTCAGGTCTTGGTTCTCAGCTCTGTTCCAGTCAGCTCAAGCTAAGTTTCTCTGCTAATGTTCACACTTGATTTTGTTGTTCCATTCAGTTTTTTGTGTGGTCAGCCAGCCCCGGCTGGGGGCTGTGCTGAATTTCCACTCTTATTTATCTGTATTTGCCAATTTGCTTTTTGTCCTTTATTAGATTGGCCTCTTTTTGCTCTCTCAGAATATTTCAGAGTGCTGATATAGCGGGAGAAGTCTAGTGACTTCAGGGTTAATTTTGTTATCAAAAGTGATGGACATTATTTTGTAGGGTTTTGGGCTGATTGCAGACAGTGTCTTTCCTTTCCTCTCCTTTCTAGTTAGTTTGGGCCCCATCGTTTGCTCAGTCTATATTTCTGCCTGTGTTTGTGTTTTCATCTTGTTTCACCGTCAATACATGTGTGGGGGCTGTCTATTCCTTTGGGGTCTGCTCTGGGGCAGTTAGTTTTCCCCTTTTCTTGCTTTAGGCTTATTTAGTCCTCCGGCCGTGATGAGGCGTCTAGGTTCATCGTATGTACGCTCCACGGCTGCTGCTAGTTGTGTGGTTAGGATCAGGGATCTGCAATCTGCATACTTACCAACCTCTGTTTTTTCTGGGCTTAGCATGTTTAGGTTTTTTCCTCCTCGGTGACCCATTCATAACAGTGCTCTTTCCCTTCCGAGCTCTGCTGTGCGCAAAAACAGTGATTTATTCCCACATATGGGATATCGGCGCACTCAGGACAAATTGGACAACAACTTTTGGGGTCCAATTTCTCCTGTTACCCTTGGAAAAATAAAAAATTTGGGGGCAAAAAGATCATTTTTGTGAAAAAATATGATTTTTCATTTTTACGGCTCTACATTATAAACTTGTGTGAAGCACTTGGGGGTTTAAAGTACTCACCACACATCTAGATAAGATCCTTAGGGGGTATAGTTTCCAAAATGGTGTTACTTAAGGGGGGATTTCCACTGTTTAGGCACATCAGGGGCTCTCCAAATGCGACATGTCATCCGTCTAACAAAAGTCAAACGGCTCTTTTTCCCTTCCAAGCTTTGCTGTGCGCCCAAACAGTGGTTCCCCCCACATATGGGATATTGGCATACTCAGGACAAATTGGAAAACAATTTTTGGGGTCCAATTTTTCCTGTTACCCTTGGAAAAATAAAAATGTGGGGAATAAATTATCATATTTGTGGAAAAAATATGATTTTTTTATTTTCACACCTTGGTGTTATAAACGTTAGTAAAACACATGGGTTTTCAAAGTCCTCACCACCCATCTAGATAAGTTCCTTGGGGGGGTCTAGTCTCCAAAATGGGTTCCCTTGTGGGTTTTTTTTTACTGTTTAGACACATCAGGAGTTCTCGAAATGCGAAATTGGGTGCGATCTTAATCCCAGCCAATTTACGTTGAAAAAGTAAAACGGTGCTCCTTCCCTTCCGAGCTCTGCCATGCGCCCAAACAGTGGTTTACCCCCACATCAGCGTACTCAGGAAAAATTGCACAACAATGTTTGGGGTCCAATTTCTCCTGTTACCCTTGGTAAAATAAAAAAAATTGAATCTGAATAATTTTTTTGTGAAAAAAAGTTAAATGTTCATTTTTTAAACATTCCAAAAATTCCTGTGAAGCACCTAAAGGGTTAATAAAATTCTTGAATGTTGTTCTGAGCACCTTCATAGGTGCAGTTTTTAGAATGTTGTCACTTTTGGGTATTTCCTATCATATAGACCCCTCAAAGTGTCTTCAAATGTGATGTGGTCCCTAAAAAAATGGTGCTGCAAAAATGAGAAATTGCTGTTAAAATTTCAACCCTTATATCTTCCTAACAGGAAAAAAAATTGGTTCCAAAATTGTGCTGATGTAAAGTAACAGTTATTAAGGATTTTGTGTGACATATCTCTGATTTAAGGGCATGAAATTTCAAATTTTGAAAATTGCAAAATTTTCAAAATTTTCACCAAAATTCCATTTTTTTTCACAAGTAAATGCAAGTCATATCAAAGAAATTTTAGGACTCTCATGAAGTGCAATATGTCACGAGAAAACAGTGTCAGAATAACCAGGATCCTTGAAAGTCTTTCAGAGTTATTACCGAATAAAGGGACAGTCGTCAGAATTGTAAAAATTGGCCTGGTCATTAACATGCAAACCATCCTTGGGGGTAAAGGGGTTAAGGATAGTAGCACGGGTAGTTGAGTCCAAGGAAGTGGAAGTCTGAAGGTGTCAGTGGTCTACTGCTACCGGCAACACACATGAAGGAGAGTCAACCAAAATGGCATCAATTTCACCATAGTAGAAATAGTATAAGAAGGAATGACAGGTCTTTCACTGCACCCAATACAGCAGATGGACACCCAACCAGCAGTGTTCACATTTTAAGAAATGAGGGCTTTAGACCACAGAAGTGGCATCAATTTCACCACAGTAGAAACAGTATAATGGGACCGACAGATTTTTCGCTACACCCAATACAGTAGATGGACACCCAAGCAGGAGTGTTTACATTTCAAAAATTATTGGCAGACACCACCAAAATGGCATCAATTTCACCATATCAGAAATAGTATAATAGGGAGCGACAGGTCTTTCACTATACTCAATACAGCAAATGGACACCCAACCAGGAGTGCTCACATTACAAAAAATGTGGGCTTTACACTACAGAAGTGGCATCGATTTCACCACAGTGGAAATAGTGTAATAGGGACCAATAGGTCTTCCACTAAACCCAATCCAGCAGTTGGACACCCAGCCAGGAGTGTTCACATTTAAACAAATGAGGGCCTTACAACACAAAAGTGGCACAAATATCAGTTTTGTAGACTACCATTGTCAGACAATACTAAGGATAGTAACATGGGTAGTTGAGTCCAAGGAAGTGGAGGCCTGATAGTGTTGGTGGCTTACTGCTACAGGCAACATGCATGAAGGAGACCCAACCAGGAGTGTTCACATTTCCAAAAATAATTGGAAGACCCCACCAAAGTGGCATCAATTTCATCACAGTAGAAATAGTATAAGAAGGATCGACAGGTCTTTCACTACACTCAATACAGCAGATGGACACCCAACCAGGAGTGTTCACATTTAATGAAATGAGTGCCTTACACCACAGAAGTGGCATCAATTTCACCACAGTAGAAATAGTATAATAGGGACCGACGGATCTTCCACTAAACACCAATCCAGGAGATGTACACCCAAACAGGAGTGTTCACATTTAAACAAATGTGGGCCTTACACTACAGAAGTGGCATCACTTTTACGAGAGTAGAATTAGTACACTAGGGACCAATAGGTTTTCTCACCCACTCAATATTGAATTCATGACTGCACGAGTATCTACTATTATACATTACCTTTTTTCCTCTTCTGCATGATTTTTACTACTTTATAAAGGTTCACAAGCTTTGCACCACCATGTGATTCAACAATTTACTTTGGGTCCATTTGTATTTTTTCTTCTCTTATCCATTGTTTTATTTTATACCATCACTTTCTGCACATCCATTTCCTTGGTTATATTTTGTCTCTATCTCTAGCTAGGCATATTATTTGTATTCCATGGTGTATTGCCAGGTAGGGTCATTTATTTCACACTATGGCAAGTGCACATGTGCTCTGGCGGTCTGGGTGTGTCTCCACTGATGGCGTCTGGCAACGGCGGTGGGTGGGTCGCGTGCCGCAGCCTCCGCCCACATATCCCACGTGGGTGACGACTTGGGGTATTGCACCTCCGCGCTCCGTGACACCCTCGCTGGTGTCACAGGACCCGGATGCGTCAGCAATACTTGGCCTTTTCTGTGTGTGTGTTATGGGAGGCACATACTTAGTTTGGTTTTCTAAAACTATGAGTACCAGCATCCCATTCCCCCACTTCCTGTAGTATGCAGTCATGTGACTAACACTAGGTATATTGTGACTGGTCAGTTTGGTTCTCTAAAACTAGAAGTGCCATCATTTCATTACCCCACTTCCTTTAACATGTGATTATAGAATCATAGAATCGTAGAGTTGGAAGGGACCTTCTGGGCCATCTGGTCCAACCCCCTGTTCAAAGAAGGATTCGCTAAATCATCCCAGACAGATGTCTGTCCAGCCTCTGTTTGAAGACTTCTATTGAAGGAGAACTCGCCATCTCTCATGGCAGCCTGTTCCACTCATTGATCACTCTGTCATGTGACTAAAACTAGGTATATTGTGATTGGTCAGTCAAGATTTTTAAGGAGCATGTTGAGGCCAAGATGCCACTTTCCTGATGAAGGCATGCCTCTGAAATGCGTGTAGGGGAATCTTACCATCACATGGTGAGGTAAGATATGTTTATTACATTCATTACATCAATATAGGATACTATGGTCTTCACATCTATGCTCCAGCATTCTATCCAATGTGTATTGCAGGCACTTTAGCAGTAATTTTGAGGGTTATGTGAATTTAGTCACTACACTGGATGCAGGTTTTACTTACATTGGTACTTACAGTATTTGTGTATTTTCAATTTTTGACTACATTGTCTATTAGCATTACATCTTGCTCTTGCCTGCCATCTGGTGGTGCCACTTACTTTCTTTGGCTCATCACCTTGCACTATATTTGCACTTTTTTAACATAGTTTGTCTCTTAAATTCTTTCTAATAAAGTATTGTACATTTATTGCTCATCTTACACCTCTCCTTATATGCTCCCCCTATGTACACCTTGAACACCAAGCCTAATTACCCTTCCACCTTGGCCTTGCTTTTAACCAGTCATGTTGCTCAGATAGTGTGGTAAGAGCACAGTATTAGCAATAAAAAAATAGATTTTAAACTCTGCACCACCTTTACAAACAGTTGAATTTCAGCGACAGTAAATTCCAAGTTGAAAGATGGCGTGCTGTATCGTGTTAGGCCTCTTTCACACATCCGTTTCTTCTTGTCAGTTAAAATCCGCCAAAATGGCGTAAAGCAGATCCGTTTGTAACTGATGCAAATGGATGCCACCGGACCGTTTTTTTGACGTATCCGTTGAATGCAGAATTTTAAAGGAAGGGAAAGAGAGAGAGAATTTTTTCCATCCGCCAGAAAGGATTTCAGGGTTAAAATTCCGACTGAATTCCTTACTCCGGACAAGCGCACTGTAAAATGTGGATCCTGCAGCAAAAAAAATGTTGCAAGGTCCGTCCAGGCATGTCGGCGGATGAAAAAAATGTGGTGGATCCGCAAAAAAACGGATCCAACGGATGGCCATCCGTCAACA